>NC_056562.1:2341626-2352947 GCF_013358625.1 Macadamia integrifolia | reverse complement strand
AGACTTATTTTCTTTTACATACAGACTACACATGGATGCGAGAGAGACACCTTTGCTAGCAATAATATTATTGCTAGGGAGCTTCCCATGCATTAGTCTCCAGCTGAAGGTAGCTTGTCGAGGTTGCAGGTGCATGCCCCAGACAATAGAGCACCAAGGCACCTTAGGATTCCTCCTTCAAATCTTTTCCCAAGATGAAAAAGAATTAAAATGTCCCTGTAGCCGTACAGCTCCAAATGCATCTATCCTCCATGTTGTATTGGAGCAGAGTTATTCAAGCTGCTTCATTACAAATATTCCTCAACAGGGCAGAGCTGACCTCAAGGATCTGCCATGAAGTTCTCTACTAGATCAGCCACCTTTAGTTGACAATTTTCAAAGTTTCTCTGGTAAGGATGACATCTCTTCAATGGTAGTATTACCTAGCCATGTGCCTTAGCAACGAAATTCCGCATTCTTCCAATTGCTGGCCAAATTGAAGAGGCTTTGTAGCTCTTCTTAACTACTCCACCACTACCTAGAATTATTTCTTTGAAGAGTCTGCTAATTATGGAATCTCCATACTTAATTACCCAAACGTGTTTGCACAATAAGGCTTTATTGATATGGCGAAGCGTTCGAATCCCAAGGCCACCTTCATTGCATGGCTTGCATATTTGATGCTATTTTACTGTGACAACCTTTGAGGAATCTGCATCTCCCATCTAAGATGAAATTGTGCATCCATTTCTCTATAAGCTTTAATAGGGACGATGACCATCAATACACTGAAAAGTGATGCACCACCATCCCAAAAATCGTAGACCGGACAAGTTGCATTCTCTCGGCCATGGACAAAAATGTTCCTTTCCACTCAGACAAATGACCTTTGATTTTATCCATCACTGACATCAAAGGCTATTTTTAAGCCTTCCTTTAAAGATTTCCAACCGTAAATACTTGGTGCAGAAATTAGAAATAGGAATTCCCAGGGTAATGGAAATATGTTGCCTTCTGGATGGTTGGATGTGCCTCATCAACTACTTTCTTTTTTCTAGGTTCACTCTTTGACAAAAAAACCTTTTGCTATTTGCACAAAAAGCATGGAGGTTCCAGACATACCATATAGATGCATTAATGAAAATGAATATATCGTTAGCGAAAAGTAGCAGGCTTGGAACCGTAGCACCTCTGGGGCTCTGTAGGGTTTTTATATTAGTTTTTTGAATAAGCAATTGCAGCCCTTTACACAACACTTCCTCTGCTAGGATGAAGTGAATAGAAGAAATTGGATTACCTTGTCGAAGACTTCTCTCAGCCCCAAAATAGCGAACTGGACCACCAATGAGGTGGACAAAAATTTTAGATGTCGACAGAAACTATTGTATTCAGTAGACCCACTTTTCTGAGAAATCAAATCTTCTTAGAACTTGGGAAATGAAAGGCCATGAAATTGTATCGTAGGCCTTCTGCATGTCAAAATTAGTAGCTATTCCACCGCCTTTGGTTGATGAATGCATCAGGTTAATTAGCTCTGATGCAAAATAGATATTGGAATGAATCACCTTCCCCTTCTGAGGGCACCTTGCTCGTTTAAGATAAGTCTTGGAAGGAGGTACGACATCCTCTTGCCAAGATTTTTGAGATAATTTTGCAAAAGGAATTCCCATATATAGGGGCTGAAACTTATCAAGATTCAAGAATCTTAGCAACTTCAAGAAATCCAACTATTTGAGCCAAGGCCTCAAATTCTTTCACTGTTTATTCCTCCCTCCTGGTTGAGCCAACATCATAAGGTCCAATTGGAAGATATTATGAGCTAGGAGACTGTTCTGGAGCAAAACTAGGCATTCAACAAAGATGAATGCCTCTGTCAGGTCACAACCAAAGGGGATGGGGGAATACATGGTGATCGCTGGTGGAGTTCTTGATGGTCGTGAAGCTGATGATGGTCTGGAGATCGATGGTGATGTGAGGGAGGAACCTGATCGGGGCCCTGTGCTTCAGGAGGCTGAGACGATGGGTGATCGTCCTCCTCCTAGGCGTTTTTATGCGAGGGCGGTGGCTAATGCTTCGTGGCCTGCTATTGACTCTCTTCCAGAGTCGATTCAGGTAGGAAATATTCAAAGAATGGTAATACCTCAGCAGGATTATGAATCCAAGTGTCAGGTATTCCATTTTGCATTAATTGGACGAGTCAATTTTAGGTTGATTTCTTTGGATGATTTGAGGAAAGAGACAGCAGACAACTGGAATTTGAGTCAGGGTGTCATTATGCACCCCCTTGGGAAGGGGTCTGTCATTTTCCAGTTTCACTGTGAGGAGATAAATCCGCAGTTTGGAGGAGGAGTTCACTCAAACTAGGCAGGCAGATGATAAGGTTTCAGCATTGGAAACCAAACTTCAATATTCATGAGAAGCAAGTCTGACCAAGCTTATCTGGGTGCGTTTTCTAGACCTTCCTCTGGAATACTGGCACAAGAATGTTCTCCTTTCAATTGCAAAGGCTGTTGGGCGTTCGGTTGCCTTGGATCGCCATGCCAGGTTAGGTTTGATGGGTTATTTTGCACGAGTCCTCGTGGAGGTGGATGCTTTTGATTTGGCATCTCGTGCAAAAGAGGTCCAAGTTGAGAGGATGGAACCTAGCACCACGAAGGTGTTTGGATTCAAGCAGAAGGTAGTGTATGAGGATGTGGTTAGTCGCTGTGGCTACTGCAAATGTTGGGGTCATCAGGTTGGTGAATGCCGACAAAAATAAATTAGAAGATCAGGAGGCTGAGCTTCACAGGGCAGCTTCAATTTTGGTGCTATATACATGGACGACAGAGTCAATTCAGTGCGAGTTTAACCCATTGGAGGAAAGAAGAGGCCTTCTTTAAAAAGAAATCCACAAGATTCTCTTTCCAGCTGCTCAAAGGAAAGTCCAGGATTTGATAGTGGAAGTGATATACATGTGGTGCTATCCTCTTTGGATGAAAATCCACCCTTGAATGGTAACACTACTGGGAATATTCTGATTGCCTCACAGAATAATTCACTTCCAAACATGGAAAAGGGGGAGATTGAGGAATCTGGGTCTGGATCAGGTTCGGACATGGATCAAGATAGTTCTACTCCATCTGAGAATGAATTGGAGGATTCTTCATCCCTGCAAGGAGCGGCTGACCAGGTGGGTGGCACTCAGCTCCCTCTTGGTGCGCCCATGATATCTCGTCCTCAAAGAGATGCTGTAGTGCGTGGAAGAGGGGGTCGAAGTATGGTTAGAGGAGGATGTCCTCCTTCCTCCTCTCGTGCCCAAGGTCCTTCAAGTGTTTCCTTAGTCGAGCCTTTTCTTGAGGCTGATGTTGTGAGTGGTAGGGTTGCCCTGAATATCCCAGTAGTGGAGGCCATTGACAATGCAATAATTGCCCGTGAGAAAGGAGGTGTAGGTACTTCTAGGGGAGGGAAACAACATAAAAACGTGGTGGTTAGACTAAGAGGTATGACAAAGCAGTTTAACCCCCATTGTTTATGATGTGAGTTCTATTCTGGAACATTCATGGAGTGAAAAAGGTCACTGGTACCAGGGCCTTGAGGTCTCTGTTAAAAGAGCATTTTCCTGACATTGTTTGTGTTGCTGAACCAATGGTTCAGACTAATAAGTTTCCCTTCCTCATGGTGAACAAGTTAGGTTACAAGGCTGACTTCATCTTTAACCAGTGTGAGGGTAAAGTACCTAACCTGTGGATTCTTTGGAAGCAAGGGATCAGTTGTCCTTCGATTCTCTCTTTACTATGGTTATGGACTGGCTTGGTGGTAAAATTGGTTTATCTTTTGTTCATGCAAGTAGCTTGAAAGCTTAGCACAGAGACTTGTGGATGGATCTGGGTTTGGTGGGGCTGTCCACCATTCCTTGGGTAGTTGTTGGTGATTTTAATGCCGCCCTTTTATCTTCAGAGAAAAGGGGTCTTGGAAGGTTCAATATCAGTTCGGCAGCTGAGTTTCAAGCCATGGTAGATGCATGCTCTCTAATCTCGGTCCCCTCTCAGGGAAGGTGGTTCACCTGGACAAACAATCGCCGTAGAGGTCATGTCTCTACTGTTCTTGACCGTAGCTTCTGCAATGAGAAGTGGGTTGACATTTTTAAAAGTATTTCCTAGAGAGTGATGCAGTGTACAACCTCATATCACTCGCCCCTCTTGATTGCCTCGGATGTGATCCCCAAATTGCCCAACTCTCCTTTCCAGATTCATGGCTTTCGGATGGAAAATGACAAATTCTTATCTGTTGTTAAAGAAGCTTGGGATAAAGGGAAAAAAATCGTCTGTAATTCCGATCTCGTACAATTCCGTGAAATACCACCTTCAGGTGGTGACACGTGTATTGATACCAATGCAATGGTCCATATCTGATTTAAATGCCTTTTCACTGATTTAAGGTTTTATTAGTTGTACCAGATCTGGACCATTGTATTGGTATCAATACACGTGTCACTCCTTGAATGTAGTATTTCATAGAATTGTACGAGATCGGAATTGCAGATAATTTCAACCCGGGATAAAGAGGTTAGAGGGACCCCATCCTTGTTCTCTCTCAGAAATTAAAGCAAATTAAGGCTCTAATTAGACCGTGGGCAAGAGCCACTTTTCCTAATGTAGACAAGGAAGTAGATCGTGCTTCCTTAGCCCTAAAGTCCATCCAGTATGATATAAACATGGTAGGAATGACAGATGAGTTGTTTAACTGGGAAACCAATGCTAAAACTGCTCTCCTTAAGGCATCCCAATTACAAGAAAAATTGTGGTCTGAGAAAGCAAAGCAAAGATGGATGAAAGATGGTGATCGCAGCTCAAAATACTTTCATCTATCTATGAAGATGAGGCGCTCATGAAGTCAAATTTGTGCTTTAGAAAAGAGGATGGTTCTTGGGTCTCTGATCAACCATCTCTTTCCTCTTGCATCTCTGATTTCTATCAGTCTTTCCATAGTGCATCGTAGACTATTCCCCAGTGGGACCTTCTGGAGTGTATTCCTTAGGAATTGGGTGAAGATGACAATATATTACTTGAGGCTATCCCAAGTAATGAAGAAATCAAGAAACCAGTCTAGGATCTTGACCCCGATAGCTTCCCTGGGCTTCTCAGGTACATTCTTCAGACAAGTTTGGGATATTATTTATTTGGATTTTTGTAGAGCTGTTTGCCATTTCTTTAGGGTGGGAAAACTTTATAAGGGTGTTAACAATTGCTTTGTTATGCTTATCCCCAAAATCCTGGGTGACTCTACCCTTGATAAATTTTGCCCTATATGTATGGGGAACTTCTACTGTAAGGTTCTTACCAAGATTCTAGCCTCAAGAGTCTCTCTTGCATTCTCACCTTATCAATGATGAGCAGGGTGCTTTCCAAAGGGGAAAATCTCCTCTAACATTAGTCTAGCCTCTGAGCTAGCCAATTTGATGCACTCTATAGTGAGAGGATGTGGTATGGATCTTAAGCTTGATGTTCAAAAAACTTTCGACTCTATATTATGGGACTTTCTCTTTGCTACTCTAAGGAAGTTTGGGTTTTCTGAGAATTAGATAGCTTGGATTTTTGAGATTCTTTCCTCAAGGAAAAGCTCTATTTTGGTCAATGGTGGTCTGCTGGGGATTTTTGGAGCAGAGCCTGGCCTTCGCCAGGGTGACCCGATCTCTCAATTACTTTTCATACTGGCTGAGGAAGTTCTATGTAGAGGCCTGAAAAAAATGGTTAAGGATGGAAACCTAAAATCTCTCCCAGGCCCTAGAGGTGCTCCCACCCCTACTCACCTCGTTTTTCATTTTTTTCTAACAACAGGTATCCAAGCCTTCGGCCTGACTAGCGCCACGTGCCCATACTGACTCAACAACCACATGAACCGAGTCATTCAGGGGTTGAATGAGAATCATTCAACTTTCACTGAAAGCAGTGAAGAGCAATAAACACCCCCGTGTAAGTGGCCCCAAGGAGGTAAGAGGAGTCGAACTCAGAACTAAACGTTTCTTGAGGTGAAGGTTCCTTGCCAACTCGGCTATCTCCTTGGGGTTACCCCTACTCACCTCCTATTTACTGATGACATATTTGTATTTATGAATGGTTCTGCAAAATATATCAGAAAACTGTAATTTTTTTTTTCAATTATCAGAATTCTCTGATCAACACATCAACCTCAGAAAAAGTAGACTCTTCTTTGGGAAAGTAGCGCCTCATAGAAAGCAATTCATCTCTGAAACTTTGGGAATCTTCCCTTCTCACCCCTACAAAGTATTTGGGTGTAGAAATCTTTAAGGGGAGAGTGACTAAAACTCACTTACTTCCCTTGATGGATAAAATCAAGACAAAGTTGGCTAGATGGAAGGGCAAACTGCTTTCCCTTGATGGTCGGGTGGAGCTAGTTAGATCAGTCATTTCTAGAATTCCCATTCACAACTTCGCAGTCTATTGGTGGCCTCAATCCTCCATAAAAGCTGTGGAGATGTGGATAAGGAATTTTATCTGGTCGGGGGATATGGACAAACAGAAGAAGGTGGTGGTGAAATGGGAGAATATGTGTAAACCTCAAAAGGAGGGAGGCCTTGGGGATTATAAGACTGATAGATGTGAACAAGGCTTGCTTATGTAAATTTGCCTTGCAGATCAAGCATGAGAACTCTTTTATGAGCAACTTTTTCAAGTCCAAATTTGTTAACAAGAATGG
Organism: Macadamia integrifolia; assembly: GCF_013358625.1. Lineage (NCBI taxonomy): Eukaryota > Viridiplantae > Streptophyta > Magnoliopsida > Proteales > Proteaceae > Macadamia > Macadamia integrifolia. The sequence continues at coordinate 2,346,272 of NC_056562.1, read as the reverse complement.
CCCATTGTGTCTTAGTTACAAATCCTCCTCTATCCTCCCTAGTCCAAAAAAAGTTTGGTCCTTTGTCTCTAACATGGAAGTATGGTCAGTGGGGAATGGTAGCATAATTAATTTTTGGCTGGACAAGTGAATTGACGGAAAATCTATTGCAGAAGATTCAGGCTTGGATCAGACATGGTTTGAAGGGAAAAATATGAATGTCTACGACTTCATTACTGATAATAGATGGCATCTTCCCTCTGTGAGCTCATCCCTTCTTCAGGGAAATTTGGAAAAATTCAGAACATCTAAATCTCTGAAATGGAGGACAATTATCATTGCACCTCTCCTCCTCTGGTGTCTTGTCCATCTACTCAGCTTGGGAGGAAATTAATTAGAAGAAAACATCCAAAGGTTTCCTGGTTCACCACCATTTGGAAACAAAAAATTCTTCTAAAACAAGTAGCTTTTGGTTGGAGATTTGTCCAAAAGCTCCCGATAGATGGTGAGGTATGTAGAAGGGGTATATATCTTCCATCAAGATGTGAGCTATGTAGTTCTGCGGAAGAATCATTTGATCACTTATTCCTCCAATGCCTCTTCTTTGTGTCTTTGCGGCATCAATTCTATGACCTCTTTAGCACTCACTAGCCAACATTTTCAAGTATGGAGGTCATCTTCTCATGGTGGAAATAAAAATCAAAGTCCCTTTTTTTTTTCGCTAAAAGATGATTATATTAAAAAGAAATGAAGTACATCAAAAAGAAAAACAGGGACTAAGTAGAAGCCCCTAGAGCCATTATCAATCTCCACCTTCGGCATGGCCATCAGCAGAGAAAGAGAGCGTCGCCCTAGGAGAATCTAAAACTATGCCTACCCAGGATATCATTTTCCACATAATCAGCTATGTGTCTAGGAAAAGACACCGAGAATTCTGAATTTCCAGATTTTGAAGCCTTTTTTCCCGAAAAATCGGCAATTGGATTTGCTTTGCAAAAGCAGTGCGATATCTTCCATGGGGTTGATTCCAGGAAGGGGAGAACCACTAGCCACCTTTGAAGGATAAACAACGAGATATGGTTTTTCTGGATCGCAGAAACGACTGTAGCCGAGTCAGATTTTATCCACATGCCCCTTTCACCCAGCGCCTTAGCCATCATAATTCCTTCCATGACTGCCTCAAACTCTACTTCATAAATCCTTTTTATTCCCAGAAAAATACTAAAAGAGTCACACAGCTGGCCTTCATTATCATGAACAATCCCTCCTGCTCTTGCCCTTCTTGGGTTCCTCAGAGAGCTGCCATCAACATTAACCTTCAGCCAGTTTTGATCGGGTTTGCACCAGTGAACTTCCAGGGGGGATATGCTTGTGAGCCTCCACTGTCAAACACAGTCTTCTACAGCAAATAGAATCAATCTGAGTTTTCACCTCCCCCTTCACCTTTCCTATGCAAAGGCCGAGCTCTTGATAACTGTAGTCAAATATTTGCATCTCATCCCTGTAATCATTGTCATGACACTGTCTGTTCCTTTCCCACCAAATGTTTGCTGCAATAATGGAAAAGCCCATCATCCAGGAACTTTAAAGGTTTATAACTCTGGCCTTGGTCTTCCACATCGAACCAGGTTATCAACAGACTGGTGCAGCTGCCATCTTTCTTCAGCTTGGTTGCAGAGAGCGCACCTGGAAGCGAGTTGAATCCCCTTTTGCCTGATCTGCTCATCTGTTGGGGGTTTGCCATGAGCTAGCCGCCATCCTAGGGTAGAGAACCTAGGAGACAGGCCTTTCTGCCAAACCAGAGAGCTCCAAGGAACCTTGCTATCCGTCCTTCTGATACCCTCCCAAGCCGAGGAAGTAGACAAAGACTCTAGAGTCGACAATGGCCAACAACACTTATCCTCTAAGTCACCTGAGGGATTTTAATCTTCTTAATTTTATCAAATATTCTGGTGAGCTCCACTAATCTAACTTCTGGGATCGCCCATCCTCCACCATGAATAAAATCGCCCACATTGGCATTAAATCTAAGAGCAGTCAAATCCATTATCTGAAGCTCCACAAGCGCTGACTTTGGCCCCCACCATTTGTCCTTCCAAAAGTTTGCAAGATTACCATTCCCGATAATCCATCTTTGATTCTTTTCCACAAAGCTCCAAACCTTTTTGATCCCCAAGGCAATAGACGAGGAAACACCCTTTTTAAAGCTACCATCATTTTTAATAAACCGAGCCTTAAGAAAAAAGCTGGCCACCGACTTCTCATGCTTGATTCTCCATATTAATTTACAAGCATTGCTCTATTGGTGTCTCTGAGCCTCCTGATACCTAAGCCTCCTTCCTCTTTAGGCTTACAGAGGGCATCCCATTTAATTGTAATTTTTCTTCCAGTATCTATCTCACCTGTCCAAATAAAATTTCTCATCCACCTTTCCATTGTTTCCAAAAGGGAAGATGGCCACCAATAAACAGAAAACCTATGGTTAGGGATACCTACAATGACCGATCTAACCCGTTCTGCTGGCCAATGACAACAGGTTGCCTTTCCAACCCGCTATACGTCTCTTTCTTCGCTCTTCCATTAAAGATTTCTACACCCAGGTATTGAGTCGGGAAGCTACAGATCTGAATTCAAAGTGTATTAGCAATAATTTGCTTTCGAGCTGGGGCAATCTTTCCAAGGAAGAGTTTGCTTTTCTCTAGGTTCATGCACTGACCAGAGAATTCTTGGTATTTCATCAAGAAATTTTTCAGAGTATGAACATATCTCAAAGAGGCATTGGTGAAGGACTTCTGGGATATTATCCAATAAATTGGCATGATTCACTGTAGGGACTTCTCTATGAAAGCTCTCATAAAAGTCTACGATATGCTTCCCTAGTTGTTTTTGCCTTTTCACCATGGTTCTGTTTGGCTTCTTGAGCGCTCTGATTGTATTCTTGTGTCTTCTCATTTTGACAGAAAGGTGAAAAAATTTGGAGTTTCTATCACATACTTTCAGCCATCTAATTCTTGCCTTTTCAGCCTAGATTTTTTTATGATATTGTCGAAAGGAAGTGTGGAATAAAGGTATTATCCTAATTCCTTACTACCTTTAATTGGAGGGAGAGAAATTCAAGGTGACATGAAGGAATCTCTAATTTCTCAAGGCAAATTTTTGCTAATGTCAAAAGTGAAATTTGTGCTTTTTCATTAGCTCTCTCAAGTCATTCTCTATCAATCTCAAACTTATTATGTACAAGGCAGATTGGGATGCCTCATGTTTATTATAAAAGAGGTGTCTCTGCTGAGGTTTTTTGGTACTCTCCTCCTTTGGTCTGGTTTAAGTTAAATACATATGGATGCTCCTTAGGAACCCAGGGAAGGCAAGCATTGGGGGTCTTCTCAAAAATAAAAAACTGAGATTATTTTAAATTTCAAAGAGCCCATTGGAGTTTGGACGAACTTTGAAACTGAATTTTGTGCGATCATATCTGGTATCGAATATGCTAAAACTCTCAAAGTTCAGAAGCTTTGGATTGAATACGACTCAGTCGCAGTTGTGAACCTCATTATTAGAGGAGCTGTTCCCTAGCTTGTCTTTCAAATATGGAGGAATCTTTATTATTTTTTGCAATCGGTGGAATGTAAGATCACCCACTGCTATCGCGAAGCCAATCCAATAGCAAATTTTCTAGCAAAATCAGCAGCAACACACGATTCTTCAGATCCTATTGTGTCTTGGCTTGCTTTAATTCGGATGGAGCTAGAGAAGGATGCCCTCATGTGTCCTTGATATAGATTTTTCTAGATTTGCTTTCTATTCTAGGCTGAGTTCCTTTAGTTTCTCCCCTACTGATGGCAATGCCGAAGGTGGGGTAGGAGCTTTCGGTCTTTCATCCTGTTTGAGTGGCCTTTAGGTGATGTAATTTGTTATCTTCCATTTTTTCATTCTTAATATATATTTTGATTACTAGCGAAAAAATTTATTGTAGAGACCATGTTTCAAGTATCGGTCTCGTATTGGTTGTATCGGATCGGGGATCGGTCTCTGACCGATACGGATATCATTTAAGGGGTAAAATAGTAAAAAAATTAAAACTTAAAAAAAAAGGGTAAAACCGATCGATACCCACCGATCCAATCCAATCCGATCCGATCCGGATCGGTATCATACAGTCCCCTAAATCCTTGGTTGAGACATCTCGGCATATTACCGCAAGTGAAGAAATCTTTGACAGCCTTGCAGAAATCATTCGTAATCACCTCCCAAAAATGCCTAAAAAGGCACCTGAAAATCTTTTCGGGGTTAATTAATTTGATATGCCTTAATTAATATGAATTTTATACAAATGTGTGGACCTGATTACAATATTATTTAATAGAAAATGAAATATTTTGTTTTATCTTCAGGGTTGATCCTTATCTATACTCTATATATTGTTAATATTGATTTATTAGATGCATGACTGAGAAACCCTAAAAACTAAGAAAAGAGAAAATGATAGATAAGATCAACAGCCGTTACTAACAGGAGACATTCATGCATTCAATCTTCTCCTACCATGCTTCTGGATATGTCTAAACGCGTATGATTCTCCCTGCTGTGTTTGAATGTATGTTTTTTTTTTTTATCATTGGAGAGAGAGAGAGAGAGAGAGAGAGAGAGAGAGAGAGAGTGTGACTTAG
>NC_056562.1:2339861-2339968 GCF_013358625.1 Macadamia integrifolia | reverse complement strand
GTTTAAGGTGATGAACACATAGTATCACTTTTAAATGGGTTAGTGATGCTATAAGGAGAGAGAGAGAGAGAGAGAGAGAGAGAGAGAGAGCTGTTTGAGCTGTGTGA
>NC_056562.1:2311773-2339822 GCF_013358625.1 Macadamia integrifolia | reverse complement strand
AAAAAAAAAAAAAAAAAGGCAAGAAAAAATATCTTTTTCTTGATAGTGCATTCATTTTATATCGCTAGAAGGATAAGCTCAAACACAGGAGAATTGGCCTTCAATAATTGCTCTTATCACTCAAAATTTGGAGAAGAGAGAAGAAGGCTTTGAAAGTTAGGAAGAGGACAAGTTCAAACGTTGAATCTCTCACTCCATTCATTCTTAATGGGTTGGGGAATGGGGACTCCACCTTATTGGGATTTGATATTTTTGGTGGTGAGTGGGGATGATTTCAGCACTGAAGAGAGGAAAGGAGAACCACACTTTCCAACTCAACACCCTGACCTTTCGCTATAAGCTTTTGTCATTTGTGGGACACAACTGCTTTTACCCAGGGAATCTATCCTAACACCAATGCAAAGTCACTCCACAAGTGTGCTCCCCCATTTTCATCTCTGTTCAAAAGAGTAAAAAGCTAAGGGGAGGGGTTGATGCTTTTTGTTCCTCTTTCCTACTACTTGCATTAACACTTCAATACTTCACCACTTTCACCATTTCTCTCTCTCTCTCTCTTCTTTTTGAGTTGTCTGTTCAACTGTTTCATGCAATCACATCATCCCTACGATTGAAGATTAAAGACGCAAGATCGGATAGGGTGATTGACGCTCTGACCCTAGACACCTAGTTGGTTAACAGGGTGACCCTAATCTATAAATGGGCAATGATTGGCCCAATTAATATTCTCAATGAAAAGATTAAGAGATACTTCACTCCACATCTCCAAGGACCTTGAGAAAGCAGGAAAAGAACTTAGGCAATGAGAAAGGGAACTAACAAACATGTCCAATTAGGAGTAATTTTAGAAAACCAGGGGAGAAAGGGTTGTGAAACTTATGCTTTATTAAGGGACTGGGAAAAGAAGTATTGAAAGGGGAGTTTGATATATAGGTGAATTTTTTTTAGGGATTAATAATTGGGAAAACATAAGATTACACAAAATGGGCTTTAATTAACCGAATTACCGATTCCTGTAACGGGTGATGGATTCTAGAGGAGAGAGAAGCTCTGCAGCGAGTGAAAATTGCCTTGGGGACGCCCAAGACCCCGATGGTGATTAGAGAAATCGAGGTCGACAACCCTTGATCACTGATTTCATGAGGCCGATTTTACAACCCATGGTGGCGGGGGGACCAGCGGTGCCTCCAAAAAAACCCTCCTTCTCAACGGTGGTGGGAAGAGGTTTGCCAGAGGTGGATGATCTTCCAGATCCTATTCACGCTGGATCCCTAACTAAGGTGGTTATTCCTCAGGAGGCATATGAAGGGCGGCTAGAGCGATTTCGCTTTGCCTTAATCGGTAGAAAGAACTTCAGATTCACATCAATGGACTTTATAAGAAAGGAGGCTGCAACTTCATGGAACCTAAAGGGAAAGGTGGCCCTATCGGCAATGGGAAAATGATTTATCCTTTTTCATTTTCAACTCGTAGCAGACATGACCATGATATGGCGTAGAAGTTCAATCAAGGTTGGAGGGCAATATGTCAAATTCCAAAAATGGAGACAGGATTTCAATATACATGAAAAGCAGATTGACAAGAAAATGATCTGGATCAGATTTCCTGATCTTCCCCTCGAATATTGGCACGAGAAAATTCTCATCACCATGGCTAAGGCAACGAGTCGCCCCATGGCCATTGACAAACATACTCGAGCAGTTTCAATGGGAGGTTTCCCAAGGATCCAAGTCGAGATGGAAGTTGGTGCTAGTCGTGTTGATGAGATCCATGTTGAGAGAAGGGTGCTAGGCTCCCAAGAGATTTTCTTGTTCAAACAACAAGTAATCTATGAGGACAAATTGGGCCTTTGCGGTTTCTGCAAAAAGACAGGCCATTCGATCTCTGAATGCAGAATCAAGAAATCGGTAGAGGAAAAGAAAAAATCCAAAAATCAAGAGACTCCTGGAGCAGTGTATGTAGACGAAGTTGACAAAGAAGATTCCCACACCCCCTTCGTCCTCAATGGCGATGAGGGGCACCACAATGATGCTGACGCCGGCGGGCAGGGAGAGGAGACCAGCGGCAGATTGGTAGAGGACTCAATAGCACCAAACAAGGAAGTTAATGACAGAATGGAAATTTCGCGATCTCCTTCCTTATCGGGAGAGAATGAGATTTTGAATTCAAATACACTTCCTATTCAAGGGAATGTGGGGTCCATTGAGATTCTCCTTCCTCTTTCAAGTGTTAGACATCAAGATTTGGAGAGTAGCCGATCCCCTACATCCGAATCTATTAATGGTACTGGACATCTAACGCATAGCAGTAATGGGAGAGTATCTCATGTATCAGGTTCGCTGTCCAATCCTAGCTCCTAGGATAATCGTGAGACAGAGAACATAGTCTTATCTATTCTGTCCACATCTCTACGTGGAGGAGCAGTGGAGGTGCACCATGAGGAGATCGACAGGGCTGATAAGCTTGTTGAAGCTGCTGAATTGGAGATGCATTTTACCCAGAGAAGCGGGAAAGGGGTGGACACAACGGCGCAGGCCAGACGGTCTGATCGTCTTGCAACTCAAAAAAAGTAATCCATGAAGATTCTCTTCTGGAATGTGAGAGGCTTCAAGAAAGCCTCAGTGAGGATGGCTCTGAAGAAAATTTTAAGAGACAAAGACCTTGATTTACTCTGCCTGGCTGAACCGATGATTGATGTGACTAAGTGCCCAACACATTACTTCAGTAAATTGGGCTTTGATGCAGACGTCATTTGCAATAGTAGAAGGGAAAAATCTCCAAATCTATGGCTGCTCTGGAAGCGAGGTATTTCTAAACCTTTGATCTTATCTAGCTCTGAACAGAAAATAACAGTTTGAGTAGATTGGAAAGGGAACTTTATTATGATTTCATCAGTCCACGCTAGAAATTTCAGAGCTATTAGAAGGGAGCTCTGGATGGAGCTTGGGACAGTGTCGGTGGCAGCTGGTCCATGGGCGGTGGTTGGAGATTTCAATGCTCCCCTTGTATCTCATGAAAAGAAGGGCCCTGGGTCCTTTAACCTCGGCTATGCTGTGGAATTTGATGCTATGATTGATTCATGTAACTTGATAAAACTAGCATCTTTGGGCCCAAAATTCACTTGGACCAATAATAGAAAAAGGAGAAATGTCTCTGCAGTTCTTGATAGAGGGTTCTGTAATGAGGATTGGCTGAACACATTCCAGGATTGGTCTCAATTGGTCCTCCCAAGGGATTTTTCTGATCACAATCCAATCCTTGTCATCTCTGAAGCTTGCCCTAGACCTGCAAATTGTCCTTTTCGATTTCATAAATTTTGGACAGAGCACCCTGATTTTTTGAAGCAAGTTTATGATTCATGGAGTTATAACATCTGTGGGCCGCCATCTTATATCCTTGCCCAAAAGTTAAAAAGGCTAAAGCCGACCATTAAAACTTGGGCTAGAGAAAATTTTCCAAACTTTGAGACTGAACTGGTCAGAACGAGAGAGGCTCTGGACCGAATTCAAGCTCAAATCGAGTTACAAGGAATGGACGATTCCCTCTTTGGGCAAGAAACTGACGCAAAAACAGCCTACCTATTAGCCATGAAAAATCATGAAAAATTATGGGCTGAAAAGTCAAGGATTCGTTAGCTGAAGAGGGAGATCGAAACTCTAAATTTTTTCATCTCTATGCAAAAATTAAGAGAGAAAAAGACACTAGTCGCGGAGTTAAAAAATCTGATGGCTCTATAATTTCTGATAGAGATGAAATAGCTTGCTACACGTCCAGTTTCTATGAAGAGTTTCATAAGGGAGCTCATGTGACGGATCATTTGGATTTGATAGAGGCTATTCCACGGCTATTGATGAGGTAGACCTTCTATCCTTGGATAAAATTCCAGGTCCTAATGAGATAAAGCGTGCTGTGTGGGATTTGGACCCTGATAGTTCGCCAGGTCCAGATGGCTATCCTGATTACTTCTTTCGATGCTGTTGGAATATTATATCTGGAGATTTTGAAAGAGCTGTGAACGATTTCTTTACTTCTGGATCGATGCCGCCGGGCAATAACTTACTAGTCTTAATTCCCAAAATTAATGGGGCTATGTCTCTTGATAAGTTCAGACCCTCTCTGCATGAGAAACTTCTTTTGTAAAGTATTATCAAAAATCCTTGCAACTAGATTTTCCTTCCTCCTCCCTAGAATAATCTCGGAAGAATAGGGAGCTTTTCAGAAAGGGAAACTCATTCATAACAACATTGCCTTGGCATCCGAGCTGGCGAATATTATGCACTCTTCTACAAGAGGCGGCGGGTTAGGAGTAAAAATCGACATTCAGAAGGCTTTCGATACAATTTCTTGGGATTTTATCCTTAAATTCCTTAAGAAATTTGGATTTTCTGACACTTGGCTAAAATGGATCTCCCAAATCCTCTCCACTTCCAAAATTTCCATTCTGCTAAATGGAGGTCCAATTGGTTACTTCGGAGTTGAACGCGTCAAGGTGATCCCATTTCTCCAATTTTATTCATTATTGCTGAAGAAGTACTCTGCAGAGGTCTGAAGCATCTTCTCCATGTAAAGGAAATCAAAGCCCTAAAGGGCCCTAGAGGTGTGTCTATTCCTACTCATCTCCTCTTCGCTGATGATATTTTTATTTTCATAAATGCTTCTAGCAATTATGTCAGAAACTTGGAAAATTTCATCAAAAAGTACCAGGAGTTCTTAGGGCAAGTAGTGAACCTGGAAAAAAGTAAGCTATTCATGGGTCCGATATCTTCTTCAAGGAAGTAGGCTATTGTGGATACTATGGGAATCCCAGCATGTAATTTCCCCACAAAATACCTTGGCATGGAAATTTTTAAAGGCAGAGTAAAAAATTCAATACATGATGCCTACCCTGGATAAGATCAGAGACCGGTATCAGGCTGGAAAGGAAAGACCCTCTCAATGGCTGGTCAAGTTCAACTAGTTCGATCAGTTATATCAAGTATGCCAGTGCACAATTTCTCAATCTATTGGTGGTCGTCTTCCATGATCGTGCAAATGGAGATGTGGATGAGAAACTTTATCTGATTAGGAGACATTGACACTGCAAAGGCTGTGACTGTCAAGTGGGATCAGGTTTGCAAACCTATTGATGAAGGAGGTTTGGGGCTTCACAGGATGAGAGACGTAAATATGTCATTACTTGCTAAGTAGGTATGGAACATAAAGCATGGCGAATCAAATTGTTCAAGCTTCCTTAAGGCTCGTTTTCTGTCAAAAGGGCAGCCTAAAAAATTTCTTAGACCTTCTTCAATCTGGCCTGGAATCCGCAAAGTGTGGTCCTTCATATCTAGCAAAGAGAGATGGATCATAGGGAACGGAAAAAAAATCAATCTATGGAATGACATTTGGATGGGGGAAGCATCCATAGTGGACGTCTGTGGTAGTGCTCTCTCTCTGCTCATCAATTCTAAGACCACAGTCTCTGAAATAATTTCAGACGGCAGATGGAAAATACCCGAAGTTCACTCTGAAGCCCTTAAGAAGGTTTTCTCTAATGCAAAAAATATTGGCATTCCTCAGGTTGTTAGGAAGATTGCTACATCTGGAGTGGGACTCCCTCTGGTGATTTTTCTTCCTTCTCTGCTTGGAACAAAATAAGAAAGAGAAATCCCAAGATTCCGTGGCTATCTCTAGTTTGGAACAAAGCACTTCAACCCCGTCAATCAGTTTTTGGGTGGCGATTGATGCATAGAAAACTTCCCACAGATGATATAATTGCCCTCAAAAGCATCCCCCTAGCGTCTAAGTGCTCTCTGTGGATTAGATGTTGAATCCTTCAATCACGTCTTCCTATTTTGTCCTTTCTCTATGGAAATTTGGACAAATTTTTTGGAGCGCTTTGGTACAATTTGGCCTAGGCCAGTTGATCTTCATCAGTTTTCCCAGTGGTGGATTAGGAAAAGAAAAACTCTGGCAATGAAAAATTCTTGGACCATAGGATTTGTGGTAGTTTCGGACAACATTTGGAGGGAGCGAAACACTAGAATCCATGATGGCACGCATCACTCTTTCATTCAGATTTATGGAAAAATTTTGAGGACTTTCAAGATGCAGAATGTGGCATTCAGAACGCCATTTCAATCTGAATCAGCTCTGGATATTTTTTTTTCCTAGTCTGGCTTTAGTATTTTGTAATCGAGTTTTTTTTCCCTACTGATGGCCATGCCGAAGGTGGGATAAAAAAAAAAATTGTATTGTTATTTCTTCTATAAAATTTCTTTGAGCCTTTAGTAAAAAAAAAAAAACCCTTCCACCTTATACTTCAACCAAGTTAACAAATATGCCTGTTACAAAACTATCGAAAATAGTGTCCCTCTCCATCCATTGTAGACACTGAATTTTGACATCTTAAAAAGCCCTTTGGATATTGTTATTTGATGACTTCTGACCTTATCACGAGCAATAGTAGTTCTGCTAGGAGGTGAGTGGGCCTTGGGGTTTGCAAGGGGGCAAAAAGCCCCCAGCCAATTTTTTTGAAATATTTTATTGCTAATAGGAAAATTATATTAAAATTTTTTTAAAATGTATAATTATAATAATAAAAAATTCATCGCATTTAGCTGGCATAATGGTAAAATTGAATTTTCGCCAATGAGATGTGATAAAATACACCGGCGAAAACTCATTTTTTCCGGTGAATCTCTTCCACTCACGGTTATAAATAGCTAGCCCCAAACCTTGAAAAAATATGGTTGAAAATCCTAAAAAAATTGGAAAATATCGTTTATTTATATGATATACATGGGAGATACATCAGAATGGTGAAAAATAGACGAGAGTGCCCTTAGGCTTGGAATTTATCTGAGGATTCAAAGAGAGCCTAGAAACTCTATACAATTCATCTACACTGCCTATTATGGAAAAAAAAAAAAAAAAAGACGAAAAAAGGTAACTCTCTCTCACTCCCCCTTCTATTTCATTTAGTATCATGTTTTACATAATGCTTGGAGTTTTATAAATAATATTGGATATCACATTTTACATCATTACGAAATTTCTATAAATAACTTTTCGGCCTAGATTCCTAGATTAAGACGGACTGATTTGCACTATTTTGCTATGTGAGAAAAATAGGAGATACAAGCTGGGTCTAGGGAGACACCAGATACAAGAATACATAGGATGGAGGAGATTGAGATCTCAGGGTCCTCTCATCACCTTCGGCATGGCCATCAGCAAGGAAGAGGATCATCAACTCCACAAAATGAAATTAAGAAAATCTGTATCTTGGTCTATCTTCTGCATCCCTTCTGATCTCATCTAGCATTGAATGAGGAAAGGAGGGACAAAAGACACTAGATCCACTTCTAGCCGTACTTTTTGCTAAGTAATTCGCAATTGGATTTGCCTCTCGATAACAATGAGATAGTTTCCATTGAATGCTAGAAATATATGGATAAAGAGAACGCCAATCCTACAAAATGCACCATGGGAATTTTTTTGAGTAAACTGCTAGCGATACTGCCAGTGAGTCTATTTCAATCCATAATCTTTCAATCCCTAGCTGCTTTGCTAGCTAAATACCACGTACCATAACTCTACATGTTAGTATATATCATAGGAATGGCCCAAATAGAGCGAGACCAGCCTCTTGCTGTGCAGGGCTGGGTGTATAAAACCTTTTCCAGTATATAACTTGACACTTACCCAAAGGCATGGAAAGACCAATTGCTTTATCCATTGCGAGTAAATTGTCATCCCCCCATCTCCGGGGGGACCTTTGGTCAAATGTGTATTCTTCTCTTGTAATCTAGGAGCTGTTGGTAAACCAATTGATGTAGAAAGCATAACTAGGTTTTTTGACTTGACTCACCAATAAAAAAAATCTGGTGACTCGGCCAAATTAAACTTAGTTAGAGTAAGTCGTTTTTTTAAATAAATAAATATGTATAAATTAATAAAAAAAATTGAGGGAATCACTTATCATTAAATATTGAGCTTATACCATTGCAACATGTTCATTAATATTAGTGAATTGCTGAAGTAATGAATCAGTCTAACGATATTTTAAAAAGGTGTGGATTAGTGGCTTCTCACTGGTACCTAGTGTCTTATGGCAGGAAAGGAGTGCAAGACTTTTTGAGGGGGTCTCCAAATCGTCTAGACACTGTTTTGCCATGATTAAAAGTGAAATCAGCCTTCAGATGACCGCTGCTACGGGTTCTCCTCTCTCATTTAGCTCCTTAATGTTGCCAAACGATTGGGGATCTCTAGGGTGAGATACAAACCGAGAGAGGTAATGGAAATTTTTTCCTATCCTCCCCAGAGGGGATGGGTGAAGTTAAACTTAGTTGGATGCTCTTTGGGAAATCCAGGAAAAGCAGGTGCCGGTGGAGTATTTCGGAATGAAAATTTGGAAATATTACAGTCTTTCAGAACTTTTCTTGGTGTCCACACAAATTTTGAAGCTGAGATGATAGTTGTTATTACTGGGCTTGAATTTGCAAGAGATATGGGTATTACTCATTTGTGGATTGAGAGTGACTCAGTAGCTATAGTTTTGCTTATATCAAATGGAAGAATCTCTTGGATTTGTTTTCAGAGGTGGATGAGTTTAACCTCCTATTTGAACTCTCTTGCCTAGAAAATCACTCACTGTATGCGTGAAGCAAATCCTGTGGCTGATTTCTTGGCAAAAATAGTTGCAAAATTGGAAGTTTCTTCTCCTATCCAATCCTGGCCTGCGTTGATTGCTATGGAGTTAGAAGTGGATTGTCAATCTCGGCCTAGATACTGCTTCTTTTAATGTACTCTGTTTATTTCCAATTTTTGTGATTTGGATTCTGTTGTGAGTTCTTCTCTACTGATGGCAATGCCGAAGGTGGAGTATAATTTTCCAGATTCCAAATGTGATAATGCTTTTGTATATTCTTTTTTCCTCTTCTATTAATACAATGAATTTTTAGCAAAAAAAAAAAAAACGATATTTTAAAAAATGACGACTCATTGAGTTAATAGTGACTCGGGTAAATAGACCTAGTCTTATTTGACCAGGACAATTCATGATGGTTCTTGTCATTTTATTCTGACCAAGTCGATCTACTTTATTCTTGACCAGGATTTCCAAAATTTTGACTCGACTCAGGTGACTCGCCTAAGTCAAAACCTGCTTTTCCAACTATATCTTAAAACGTTAAAAGTTTAGTAGTTTGTATTTTTCACAAACATTGAATCTTTCTCTAAGAGGCACCCATTGGATCCGTGTTTATGTTCCAATTCATTCTCCATGGCAGATTGTTAATCCCATGAAAATTTGATAACTTCTTTACCATGATTTTTATCTCATTATTGTTCTTGTTTTTCTGCACCCACCCCTTTGCCTTCCTGTAATTTACTTTCTTCCAAATTTCTATTACTCTGTTTGACATTTTCCTATCAATAGGCAAGAAGGAAGGTTCATTATCATTAAATTACTTGGTCAAATTTTGCATCACAAGCCCCAAACTCCTTATCGGAACCCTCCCGGTTCTCCTTGATCCTATGTGGCAGAGAGAGAAAGAAAGAGAGAGAGAGAGAGAGAGAGAGAGAGAGAGAGAGAGAGAGAGAGAGATTGAGAGAGAGAGAGAGGTAAAAAAAATAGGGAAATTATCCAGACAAAAGTTTAGTTAACAAAAATACCCAAAATTAGGTTTCCCTTTATAAAATTACCCACCTAAAGTTTAAGTTAACAAAAATACCCAAAATTGAGTTTGGGTTTACAAAACTACCCACTCAAAGTTTTAATAATAAAAAAATACAAGATTATATGTGGAAGATGGACAATCACTATTTTAGGTAATTTTGTAAACTCAAACCTGATTTTGGGTATTATTGTTAACTGAAACTTTGGGTGGGTAGTTTCATAAATCCAAACCTAATTTTGGGTATTTTTGTTAACCAAAAATTTTTATGGGTAATTTTGTAAAGGAAAACCTAAAAGTGGGTAATCATATAATTTTTCTAAAAAAATAAGCGAGTGAGGCCCACTGTTTTGGGTAGTTTTGTAATACTGATCTTTGTTTTAGGTTGTTCGATTGAAGTAAAAATTGAATGAGTAAATTCATAAACTAAAACCCATCTTTTGTATAATATTCTAATTTTCCCTTTCTTTTCTTATGCTTGTGCTCTAGTCCCAACCATGATTCTAAGTATCAATGTCGATGGGCTGTATCAGCCATATCATACTGGTATTAGTTGATTTTGATACCTAATTGATATGGGTTGGGTATTATTATCGATTTAGGGGTTAATCATTGAAAAATCTAATTTTTGTGAAAAGTAAGGACAAAATTGACTAATCTAGACCAATCTGAATCGATGACTAAGGCTGCGTTTGGTAGTCATTCAGTTCTAGAAATGACATTTTGTGTCAAAAACAAAATTTTCAGTATCTATGTCAAAATGCCATTTTAAAACGAACAAATTTGTGTTTGGTGAACCTGTTTTAGGAACGATTACCTTAGTTTTCACTTTTTTTTGTATTTGGAACGAAATTGAAATGATGGAACAAGGTTTTGGTGTTCTATCATTTTGTGATTCTAGCATCTTTTTTCTCTCTTTTCTTAAAAAAAAAAAAACCCTAGTTGACATCAAACCCTTTATTCATTTTTTTTGTTCATATAAAATGAAAAAACTCCAGAAACGTTTTTTTTTTTTTTTGGACGACTCCCAGACACAGCCTAAATCCTTAGTCCCATCATGGCCAATGTGTAAAAAGATCCATACTTCTCTGACGAGTAAATTTTCAACCGAAAATAAACATGGAAAGATATTAAAATGAGTTAAAATTTCTAAAACTATAATAATGAAATGAATGAATTTTCCTAAGGTCACCGTGACTTATCACGATTCACGACTACAAACAATAGGGGAAGAAAGAGGTGGGAAGAAATAGGAGTCACATCTGGACCATCCTTACTTTGTCCATAATGTAATGACATTCTTGTAATTCTTTGTCCCCTTGCTTGTTTGGTGCAAAAACTTGTCCAAGGTAACATGGATTTCTTTGACACACTCGATAATAAGGGAGTCAAAACATGGTCCAAACCGATGGCCCAAATCAAAATCACCCTTGTTAACCCGAATGACCATTTGTTTTACTGGTCAAGTTTCAATTTTGGAAATAATTTTTTTTTTCTTTCCCGGTTTACTCTTGGTCTGGGCCAACTAAATTGATAAACCGATTAATTATAATCAAATAGGACCAAAATCACTAGGTCTAACCGGTTAGCTCATTAATACTAACCAAATTTTAAACCCTTCACATTGTCTAAGTCCCATTTACCGACTCCCATTCCCTTCTCTTCTTATATTTTAAATGTAGAACTAAAAATAATTGAGTCTCTTAAGCTGCATTTGATAGTCATTCAGTTCTAGACACGATGTTTCGTGTAAAAAAGCAGAATTTTCAGTTTCTGTGTCAAAATATATGTTGTTTAAAAAAAAAAGGTGTTTGGTGAACCTATTTCAGGAACCATTACCTTAGTTGTTCATTTTTTATTTATTTATTTATTTATTTATTTATTTATTTATTTATTTATTATTATTATTATTATTATTATTATTATTATTATTATTATTATTATTATTATTATTTTTTTTGTATTTGAAACAAAACCAAAATGACGGAATAAGGTTTTGTTCTTCCATAATTTTGCGTTTCTAGAGTTTTTTTTTTTTTCCCCTTTTTCATTTCAAAAAAACCAAAAAATAACAAATTGACACCATAACATTTTATCCTATTTTTTTTTTTTATCCCCATAGAATAAAAAAAACCTTAGAAACATATTTCTAAATAACTATCAAAAGCAGCCTCCTTCCTTGGAGTAAAATGTATAAAAGGGAATAGTGAATATGATGCCTATAATAAGGCTAGAAACCCACTAACAATATTATTATTGGTTTTGGTCTTGGCCCCATAATGGCCCAATTGTCCATAACAAACTGATAAAATTGAAATTGATACCTTCAACTTATTGATTGGACTGACATGTTTGAGACCTTTAATGAATAGCTCCAAGAAAAAAAGTTCATTAGCACTAATGACGAAAAGTAAATGTATCTCTTAAAGGCACATGTCATGTGGGACATGTGGAGGGTGTTGTGGCAATTTCAATATTGTTGGATATATTTGAAATTAATTTATATGGTCTAGATCAACCATTTGTAATATTTTATATTCAAATCCAATAAAGTCAAATAATCACGTTTATGTTCATGTATAATTAAAAATTTTAAACTACTTTATTTATTGATATACATTTTCTTAAAAATCATAATTTTTTTGGGGGGTGTGAGGGTGGTCATTGCTTGTGAGGGTCCATAGACCACTAGGATGGAGGTGGCAACTAGCTTTGCAAATACAAGGGGAAGATTCAAACTCAAATCTCAAACTTCAACGATAGAGACACTTAACCAATTGAGCAGTTGCCACATGATCTTAAATTTTTTATATTTTATTGGGAACGTTGCCTAGTTGCATAGTCCCTGCACGAATGTGGGGTTCAATGAAGGCATGCATAGGGGCATTGACATGAATAAGATTTTTTTTTTTTTTTATAGGGGGTTGGGTTATAGTTTCGCACAACTCTGTGTTTAGGCACAAGGGTCATGCGACTTGACAATTTTTTTTTTTTATTTTATTTTAGGGAAAATGGTGGATATGTTAACGGTACACTCACCCTTATGTCTATCTCTTTCCTCCTCTCCTTAGAAAAGTCTCCTATGCCCCTTCCTCTCAATTCTCCCATTGATTGAGCCTCTAACCCCAAATGAGTTGATGCCTTACCTAACCTCCTCCCTTTTGATTATTACTTGACTAACTTGGATTTGAAAGTGATGAATATATAAGACCTTTACTTGAACCTAAACCAAATCCAAACCATGTATTGATAAGCAATTTCCTGGGAAATGTTGTTAATTATTTGCTTGAAGATATTTTTAGATGATCCAAACAAAGATGTAGAGTGGTTGTGTTTGAAATTAAAACAACTAAATATATTGATTAGTCAATCTATCAACCAAATAATTGAAAAAAAAAAAAAAAAAAAAAAAATTTAACAAAAAATTTATTTTAAATTATAATTCCGCACATTTTTATGAATTATATATATCTTTTTCTCTTTCCCTTTTTTGAGGGAATGGAGTATTGTTTCACTTACATCAATCACCATTTCTTACGGGCATGGAGTATTCCTTTTGAGTGAATATGATAGATAAGAGGTGTCAACTGGCTTACCTTGTAAGGGCATGCGCTGGTTGTGGCAAAACTTTGGATCAAATCCTTCCTTCATGACTTAGGAGGTGGATTGGGGTTGACGGGATAAAATATAATATCTTTTTTATTCCCCCCAACCCACCACCAAAAAAAAAAAAAAAAAAAATTAAAAACAAAAAAACAAAAGGAATGATAAATTTAATAAAAGCGGTTTCCGTTCAAAATATTTGACATCAAAATCTTATAAACTTGGGTAGATTCCTATAAATTTGTGGGTGTTGGGGTTTTACGTGAGAACAATCGACTTCACATTAGATGTGAGGAGTCCAATATGAGAGTTTACACGGATTAGGACACCCTTTACTTGATGGCTAACTTTTAAGTGTGAACTCTATCTGAATCCATCTATATTGTCTCTTTTAATTAAAGTGTCTTTCTCTCTTACTATTTCTTCTTCTTCTTCTTCCTTTTTTTTTTTTTTTCTTGAATTTTTTTATCACGAAGGAAAACAAAGAAGCCTATCCAAATGCTAATTCTGAGAAAAAAGAAAATGTAGCTTGCAACTAAAGGTGTCAACTTATTGGGAAATCTTTTATGTCCATATCTAATCCATAGAACAATGTCTTCATTTCTACATTAATGCATTAATTTTTTATATTATCATTACCAAAAAAAAAAAAAGTGTCAACTGTCAGTTCGGTTCGATTCTGATTATTTTTCTATCATATGCCAGACCACCAAAACTAGATTGATAAGATGTTCGATCTATAAAAGCCAAATAAAAACCAATAGCTATCGATCCAATCAGTTTGGTCTGTTATTAGTTTCTTGTGGTCCCTTATCTTTCAATTATTCATCCAGTCTAAGTTTTTTGTACATAAAAAGAAATGTAAAAGATTATTGAATGTTATCAGGTTTTTCCAATTTTAATCCAAACTATCGATTTGGATCGGCCAGTCAGTTTCAGTCTCTTAATGGTTTCTAAAAGCTACAACCAATATCAAATCAATAAAGAGTTCGATTGAT
Source organism: Macadamia integrifolia (assembly GCF_013358625.1). Taxonomy (NCBI): domain Eukaryota; kingdom Viridiplantae; phylum Streptophyta; class Magnoliopsida; order Proteales; family Proteaceae; genus Macadamia; species Macadamia integrifolia. The sequence continues at coordinate 2,325,568 of NC_056562.1, read as the reverse complement.
CGTTTTTGACACTCCTATATGTAACTATGGAGATCACGTTCAAAGCTTTTTGAGAAGACACATCAATTCTATATGCTTTCGTTCTTCCATTGGATGATTGATATTGAACCATTCTGGCTTTCTCAATTATAATTGTACTATATACAGTTGAAACACTTTTAAATATTCAGTTGGCTTGTAATAACTAATTGGAGAATTTTTTTTTTTTTTGGGGGGTGGGGTTGGGGGTTTCTTACGTGTGTATGAGAGGGCTAATGAAAGCACATAAGAAGTATCCACAGAGATGTCATTTTTATTGATGGGTATAGGTTGATCATTTCACTCTATGTGTTTGGACGTTAAGGCCAAACTCCCCCATTAAAATTGTTTTTCCTTTAACTATAAAAGATGATCATAAATTGATGCGGAAAGCAGGTTTTCTTGCATTAGAAGCCAGAATGGGCTGATGATTTATATGTAGACTTGGATATATAGATCTTTGTATTATCTTTTCTCTTACTGCACACCATCCATGTGTAGATTCTTTCCTTTGGACTCACACCCACATATATATATATATATATATATTTTATCATTTTATTTATGAAGATTAGAGTTCATTTGGATTGAATTGATGTAACGGCAGTTTCCTTCCCACTGGCAGTGTGAGAAACCCCCTACCTATCTTTTTTTTTTTTTTTCTTTTAAAAATAAAATAAAATTATTTGTATACCATAGCAGTCCTAAATAAAATATATTAATATGTTAACGTCTTTAAGAACTTTTTTACTTGGTAGAAAAAAACGAAAGGTTAAAGGGGACCATTGTGTATACTTCACTGGGGGTGGGCCAGGAGCAAAGGCCAAGCCATCAAAATGAACCACGTGCATTTCAAACAATCTTGTTCGAGGGTGATGCTTTAACATTGTCTCTAGTCTCTACTGTTAGCCCTTAACTTTTTCTTTGGATTCTGCCCCCTCCCCAAAACTAAAAAATTGACATTTACTAATTCCCCACTAACACCCCCGCCCCCCAAAAAAAAAACAGAAAGAAAAGAAAAAGTGTTTCTTTTGAAGCATACTCAAGTAATGGAGGTGCAGTAAATGGGGATTGTACCTTAATTTCTCTGTGGTTGATGTTGTTTATATTTTCGATTTAAGGTTTTGTTGATTGAGGGTAAAGGGAAGAAAAATTGCTTTTGAAAAAAGAAGAAAAAATTTGTAACTATGTATAATTTACCAAAAACTCTTTCTATATCTGATAAATATTTTTAATTACACAATATATTTATTTTACTTATTAAATTTAAGAAATTAGATTACTAGGCAAAGAAAAATATTAATAACCAAATTTGATATTTTCTGAAGATTTTTTTTTAGGTTTTTTTTACGAGACCCATATAGTGGTTAGACAGGGATCCTTAAGGGGGTCTCTAGAGCCACACTTATTTAATTCTACTACTACTACCTAGTATAAATTAGATAGGATGGGGTGTAAAAGAGTCAAACACATGATCAATCCTATAAATATGCTAGATTCAACTAGTTAACAACTATGATTGTCACACCACGTTTACATAGAACTAGACCGGTGATAGAGTTAACACCTGTTAACCTAAAATCTACCAGGATCATCTGATACAGTAACCACTACATAGCATGCACACGTCTAAAGAAAGTAAAGTATATATTTTAGTGGAAGTCTTACATGTATATACATTTAAATACCCCAATACTCTTGATACCCAAATTGTAATACATAATACATTTACATGTGGGCCTGTAGACGTGATATATACACAAAAATTATAATTTAAACATCTAGAACACAATAGGGGTAGCATCATAAAATAATCAAAAGAATCCTGTGTAGGTATTATTGTTGCCGTCCCGCGACACAATTCTCACACGGGCACTAGACCCCATGGCCCAGATCTTCAAGGACCCACTAGTCCTCAGTTGGAAACTCCACAGTGGGTCCCGGCTCTAGCTCTTCAGCTTGATAACCTACAAGATCATCTAAAAGTGGTGTACACATGGTATGAACTCACTAGCTCAGTAAGTGAAAAGAAAGACCGAGCAATCATTCGCAATACAGATGCACCTATATGTATACAAGTCCATTTTTATTATCCTAAACCTCCTAAATATCATGTATAAGTCATAGGTCATGTGTTACTCACAACCACAGTGTGTGTATGCCCCAGGTAAGAGTCGTGAACTCTATCTCACGATACGCCCATAGAGTTGTCGGAGAAGGCCAGCTGTGGGTACCAGAAAATAAAATGGCCTTGTCCTATATTAAAGTAATATAGGCCTTGCCCTACATTAAATTAAAAGCAGTACAATTGACCCTCTTGTTATATCACCAAAATTACCGACCGTCCTAGTGTACTTCTAACTGCCACCGTTGGCACACAACCTCGGGCTTCCCCCCAGTGATATACCCAATACCTAAACCCCTGCTGGGAAGGGTCATAGCACAAGGATATGTCATTCCTAACCGCATGCTCCTATATGAGATAGTACGACTGTATTGTGTCACCGCGTCTCATTCCACGGGCCACCAATGCATTCGTTTTCAAGCTGACTGCATATAGTCTAGTAATGAATCATATTCAATAATTAAAATTCATCCATCTCATATTTCAAAGCAAGAATAAACATTTAACAACTAAAGATATCAGCATATCAAGTCATAAATGAATTTCATAATGCACACATCAATGCATGCAAATGGCATTTGTGATGACTATGCTACGCACAATAATGAATTGATGACATGGCTAGTTTACAACAATAATGGAATGATACAAAAACACTCCAAAAATAAAGTCAATGTACTCTTCCTACTTGCATAATTGTGTACAATGATCACCCTTGGTGAGAGAAAGATTCGACATATGATGACGTGAGTTTCTAATAAACATATCATAAAAATGTTGAGTTTAGTATATCTCACTTTAGGTTTAAAACCAACGGAGTATGATGATCCAAACGCGTTTCGAATCATTATAGAAGGTTGCCCGACAAATTTGGGCCCAACGAAACCCGATGTGTCGGAGTGGTAGGTCAACTGGTGAGCGAGATACCCACCGATCCTTGCCCGCCGCTGGACTTAGTGGCCCTGTAAGGACCGACAAGCTAGGTGCCCATGGGTCCTTGGTCGCCGCTCTACCCAGGGGGCACTGCCTAGACCAATGGGCCAAGTGTCCACTAGTCTTGCTTGCCGATTGAGGCAGCATCCCATCTAGGACAGGCGGGCTCCGGATTGGTGGGTTCGACCATTTTCAGGCACCTTCCACTCAAAACCAAGATTTTATTGTTCACTCTCATTCTTCACCCCACCTTGGGGAAACCACCACGGGTCGATTCGACCACATTTTTCATAAATCTAAGGTCCCATATCATGATTCCAATATAGATCTAGGATCAATTCAAAGTTCTAAGCTTGAGTTTTACCTCTTTGCTCAAGAACACTTCAAAACCCTTAAATCTCCTATCTAGCTCAAAAGATCAACAAATGATTCTCAAATCTTGCAATTTCTTCCTCTAAAACCTTCATAAACAACATCTAGGTCCTTTATTAGACCTTAGATTCATCATCTCAAGCGGGATTGACAAGATCCAAAAGATTCCTACTCAAATCATAGGATTTCACTTAGGGTTTCTTGGGGTTTGAGAAATATAGCTTTTACTCACCTCAAATTGTAGATCCCAAGACGAAGATCATGCTTTTGATGTCGGATTCAAAAGATCTGACCCCGCCAAAGCACAACGATCATCTTCTTCTCCATTTCTTCCTTCTTCTTCCCTTCTCTCTCCTTCGTTTCTCTCTCTTCTTTACTTTTCTCACCCACCTTATAAAACAATAAATGAGGGTGAAGAAATGCAATAAATGCTATTTCGGTTAAAATATCTAATGACCAGAGTGGTAGGTCACACTAGTGGGTCCGACCCACCAATGACCACCCACCAATCAGCCAAAACTTAGCCGAAATATTGGGATTTTTGATGGGGGCTCGACCCCGACACATATTTCGCTCTTGGTAATTGATTAACACGTGTTCTTGATATAATATATGGCTACATACCTTTATTGCGCTTACATAGCCCAGTGATACGTGCATGTGCATGGCTTGGGCACACGAACTTCACTAGGCACCGACTCCAACTCGTCTAGCCAACTCGATTTTAGAGTCACCCTTGCCATCATATTCCATAAGGTACTCGACTCAGCTCGCTCGGATTCTTGTCCTGCAAGAGCAAATCGAACCAATCGGGTAATTAGGCTGGTTTATAAAGTAGGGTACCACACTGATGGTTGGTGAAGCGATTGAGAATCCTGGAACCGGGCAAGAACTGAAGGATGGTTGGCCTCCCGATATTGGAAGACAACCCTTGATTACGGATTATTTGAGACCTACAACATTAGGGAGGAAGGAGGGGTTTCGATCCCTGGTATTGCATCTTATGAACCTGTGGAGGAGGTCGATGGTAATCAAGGCAGGGAGGAGGCAGGGCAACCGGAATACACAAATAGAGAGAAGGGGAGGTGATCATATTCTGTTGTGGTGGGGAAGGTTTTGCTGGACATGGAAAACCTACCTGATCCAATTCATGCTAGAGCTTACACCAAAATTGTAGTTCCTTAAGACGCTTATGAGGAAAGACTTGCTGTTCAGATTTGCCTTGATAGGTAGGGTAAATTTCAGGTACCTATCGGCTAGCAAATCCTAGAATCTTAAAGGCGATGTTAAGATAGCGCCCATGGGGAATGGGTATATTCTTTTTCCAATTTGAAAGGGAGGGAGACATGACTGCAATGTGCAGATGAAGCCTTACAAGAGTTCGAGGTCAAGTAATCAGGTTCCAATGATGGAAGCCTGATTTTGATGTTCATGCTAAGAATGCCACGACCAAGCTGGTTTGGATCAGATTCCCAGACTTGCCTCTGAAATATTGGCATGAAAAATTTTTGTTGACCATGGCCAAGGCGACAGGGAGACCTGTGGCGTTGGATAGGTGCACTCGCACTGCTACTATGGGAACCTTTACAAGAGTCCAAGTAGAAATGGAACTTGGTGCAAGCAGAATAGAAGAAATTCAAGTAGAGAGGAGGCAACTTGGAACGGGGGAGATATTCTGGTTCAAACAGACTATTGTTTATGAGGATGGATTGTCCAGGTGCGGGTCTGCAAAAAGGTGGGGCATTCTGTCCATGTATGCAGAGCAAGGAAGGAAGCAGAAGGAAGGGAGGAGAGGCAGCGTGAAGCCTCCATCCCAGGGGCAGTCTTTGCTAAGGACGATGGTAGTGCTTGGCCTGCTGGCCAACAGGAGGAGAGGATTCTGGTGAATGACGTGTCCACGGCCAGGATTACTTCCCATATGAGGAATGGATTTCCTTCCTTATCTCCATCGCATATTTTAAGGAGGTCTAGTGGGAATTCCATTTCTCCCAATATCCAAATCGTTATCCCATTTGAAGAGCAGGCGAATATGGAAAGGAATATTCCAGCTGAGATTGCAAAAGATACGGTTGAGGAAGGAGATAACGCTTCAAGTGACTATGGGTCGGATATGGATGGTGGATCGCGTAATGGGTCGATGGACAGGTCAGATGATGGTTTGGAGGTTGCTCAGGAGCTGGCGCAGCATGACTCTAGCATGGACACGGAGCTTGTCGTTGACACCCTTCTTAAGGGTGAGCGTGATCGACAAGGGGTTGAAGGGACCACACTGGCCATGAGGGAAAGAATGGGAAATAAATATACTCCTCACTCGGGCAATGGAAGAGGGGGCCATTCACAAGTTCAGCCCTCGCCCGATCAAGGCTCTCATCGCTGGAATGGGAGTGATCAACCAGTTCAATGGTATGAGAATGTTATTTCTTCCTTTAATCCATTACAACTGACTGATGGTACGATGGTGGTGAACCATAATGAAGTGGAGGTGATCAATAGGGCTCTTTGCAAGAGAGAGGAAATACAGGGTGAGCATGGGAGACAGGGAAAAGGTAAGCAAGTGGCCAATACAGGGCAGACTTTGCGGAAGTCTGGTCGTATTATTCTAACAAAAAATTTTAAATGAAAGCCCTCTATTGAAATATTATAAGGATGAAGAAAGCATCTACAAGGTTGGCTTTGGGAAATATTTTAAAGGAGAAATCGCCAGACATCCTGTGTATTGTTGAACCAATGGTGGTAGCAGAGGATTTTCCTAAGATGTTTTTTAATAAGCTGGGTTTTGACTCAGACTTATTCACAATGAAAGAGAGAGAAGTGTCCCAAATTTATGGCTCGTGTGGCTTTGAGGGATAGGGAGACCTATGGTGATCGCATCCTCTGAGCAGTTTATATCCGTGTCTTTTACATGGTTACATGATAGAATTGTTCTATCTGTGGTGCATACGAAATGTCTGAGACCAGAACGAAGGGGGCTATGGGCTGATTTGGTTGTCGCTCATCCTGGGATTAATGTCCCTTGGATGGTAATGGGTGACTTTAATGCCACACTTCTCTCTACTGAAAAGAGGGGGCCTGGGTCTTTCAGTCTAGGATCTGCGGCCGACTTTGGAGCTATAGTGCATACATGTTCGCTGATCCAAGTTCCATCCCAAGGGTGGAAATTCACCTGGTCCAACAATAGGAGGCGAGGGAATGTGGTTGCGGTGTTGGATAGGAGCTTCTGTAATGAGGCTTGGTTTTTCTTGCTCCAAGAGTGTCACCAGTTTGTTTTGCAAATGGTGGCCTCTGACCACGCTCCAATTCTGGTCGTGTCTGAGGCTACGGAGAGACCGAGAAACTGCCCTTTCAGGTTTCAAAGATTTTGGAGCAGTCATGAAGACTTTCTAGGTGCTGTGAAGAGGTCCTGGGATGAAGGCATGTTAGGGTCGCCTATGTCTGTGGTGTCTCAGAAACTAAAAAGGTTGAAAGGGATTTTGCCATCCTGGTCAAAAGCAAATTTCCTAAATTTTAATTTGGAGCTGGAGGAGGCGAAAAAGGGAATGGAGGAGGTTTAGCAAGAAATTGAGAGGCACGGTTTGAATGATTCGGTGTTTGCAAAGGAAGCAGATGCAAAAACTAGGTATCTGAAGGTCCTAGAAAATTGAAAAATTGTGGGCTAAAAAATCTTGTATCAGGTGGATGCAGTAAGTTGATAGGTGCTCAAAAATTTTTCATATATCAGATAAGATGAGGAGAATGAAAAATTCCATCCGGGTCCTGAAGAAGAAGGATGGGGTGCAAATATCTTATAGGGCGCAGATTGAGGAATACGTGGTGGATTTCTACGAATGTTTTTATAAAGGTACTCCTCTAGGCGAGCACTTGGATTTATTGCATTGAATTCCAAATGTTTTGGGGGAGAATGATAGGGAGCAGCTGGCTGGGATGCCCTCAGAGACTAAAATTAAGGGCGTTGTGTGGGAGCTAGATCCTGACAGTGCCCCTGAGCCTGATGGATTCCCTGGTGCCTTTTACAAGGCTTGTTTAGAGATTATATCTTCTGATGTATGTAACGTTGTAAGTTGGTTCTTCAGGAATGGATTCATGCCTAACGGAATCAATAACAATTTTTTTGTCTTGATTCCTAAGGTGGAGGGCGCGTCCTCTCTAAATAAGTTTAGACCGCTCTACATGGGGAATTTTTTGTGTAAAATTATCTCCAATTCCTGGCTCTAAGACTGCTGATGATGCTTCCAAAATTAATTTCTAAAGAGCAGGGAGCTTTCTAGAAAGGGAAGATTATCCACTCCAACTTTGCTTTGGTGTCTGAGTTAGCCAACATGATGTTTGCATCCACTAGAAGAGGAGGTATGAGATTAAAAATAGATATTCAGAGGGCATATGATACCATCTCATGGAATTTTATTTTCCATGCTTTGAGAAAGTTTGGGTTCTCTGAAAAGTGGATAACTTGGATCTATCAGCTTCTTGTGTCTACTAAAATTTCTATCCTGCTCAACGGTGGCCCAGTTGGATTTTTTGAAGTGGAGAGGGGGCTTCGACAAGGGGATCCAATATCATCCATGCTGTTCATTATAGCTGAGGAGGTGCTGTGCAGAGGCCTCTCTGAGCTGGTGGCTAGAAAGAAAATTAAAGCCTTGGCGGGTCCATGCGGTGTTGCTACTCCAGCCCATATTCTATTCGCAGATGATGTTATCATCTTCTCTAACGCTTCCATCAGGTATGTTAAGAATTTAAACAGCTTTCTCTCTAGATAGCAAATTTTATCGGGATAGAAAATTAATCCAGATAAGAGTAAGCTATTCCTGGGCCCAATTTCGACTGGCAGGAAACAGGCCATTGTGGAAGAGCTTGGCATCCCTATCTGCAATTTTCCTACATGGTACTTGGGGGTTGATATTTTTAAGGGAAGAGTTAAGAAGGAATCCCTATTTCTACTTATGGATAGGGTTAAAGGGCGCCTTGTAGGATGGAAAGGAAAAATTTTATCTATGGATGGGAAGGTGGAGCTGGTCCAGTCTATTATTTTGGGAATGCCAAATCATAGTTTCATTGTGTACTGGTGGCCCTCATCCCTTATTGTGCTAATGGAGAGGTGGATGAAAAATTTCATCTGGACTTGCAAGATTGATACTGCAAAAGGTATATCTATGAGATGAGATGTGTGCTGCGGGCCTAAGGAGGAAGGCGGTTTGGGGTTGCACAGGCTCAGAGACATCAACAAAGCCATGTTTTGCAACATGGTGTGGAGAGTGAAACATGAGAATTCTATGTCTTGCAGATTCCTTAGGACTAAATTATTGAGGCTTGATGGGTCATTTAAAAGAGGGTACATTTCTTTTTCCATTTGGCTTGGCTTTAGAAAGATTTGGCATTTTATTTCGTCTAAGGAAAGATGGTTGATTGGGAATGGGAAAAATATAAAATTCTTGTCAGACAGATGGCTGGGTGAGCAGACTATCCAAGCTTATTGGGATGGATGAAGCTCCTGGTATCCAATGCAAAAGGAAGCTGAGTGACTTCATTGATAATTTTCAGTGGCAACTGCCGGCTGTTAGATCCTCTATGCTAAATGAAATGTTTTGGAAGGTGGGGAATATAAAAATTCCAACTTATGATTGTAAGGATGTGTTTGTGGTCTCTGACTCCGGATGGGGCCTTTAGCTCCAATTCTGCTTGGGAGGAGATTAGGATTCGTATTCCTAAGGTCCCTTGGGCATCCTTGATCTGGTGCAAAAAAATGCAACCAAGGATGTTGGTGTTTGGGTGGAGGAGGGCTCAGGGCAAGCTCCCTATGGATGAGGCGGTTTAGAAAAGGAGGATAGCGCTTGCCTTAAGGTGCAGCTTGTGTGGTAAAGAGGTGATCACATCTTCCTACATTGTTCTTTCTAGAAGGAGATTTGAAAAATTTTCCGTGAATGCTTCCATGTTGGGTGGAAGAAGGCAACATCCCTAGCTGATTTCTTCCAATGGTGGAAAAGAAAGCATAAGACTGTGTGCTGCAAAGAGGCTTGGGCTTTGGGTATGGTTACAGTGGCAAATCATATATGGCGTGAAAGAAATAATAAGAGGCATGATGGAAAAATAAGGCCGTCACGTTTCGTGCAGCAAATGATTTTACAGGACATTAGATCCTCAAATTCCAGCACCAAAGAAGTGAAGACTGATGCCGATGTTGTTTGCTATAGAAAGCTGGGGTTAACGATCCAGAACGTCCCTAGCTAGCATATCTTAGAGGTTTTCTGGTTAGACCTCAGATAAATTGGGTGAAGCTGAATATTGATGGAAGTTCATTGGGCAATCCAAGTCGTGCAGAGGTGGGCGGAATTTTTCGAGACCATTGGGGAAGAGTTCTGAAATCCTATAAAATATTCATGGGTGTGACAGGTGTGTTCCAGGCTGAGGCGGAAGGGCTTATGGTCGGTCTTTTGCGTGCTCGAAAATTGGGAATAAATTGCTTGTGGGTAGAGACAGACTCTAGTGCGGTCGCAATATCCTTTCAACAAAAGAGGATCCCCTGGTTTACTCTTCAGAAATGGATTTTCCTTCAACCTTACTTGGAGGAGATTTCATGTAAGATTTCACATAACTTTAGAGAGGCAAACTCGGTTGCTGACTTTCTGGCTCGTGATGCAACAAAAACTGGGATTTTAGGCGATAATATTATTTTTCCTAATTATGTGCTGAAGCTGATTAGGAGGGATGCTGAAGGAAGATCAAACTTTAGATTTTAATTTGCGCTACCCCTCCCCCGCTGATGGCAATGCCGAAGGTGGGGGTTAGGGTAGCGGTTTTTTTTTTTGTTTTGGTGATTTCGGGTGTTATTTTCTCTCTTTCATTTTAATAATATTACCCATTTCTAGCCAAAAAAAATACTATGTTTAAATGCATGTCCAATTTTTTAATTAAGTTAGTTAAACCATCAAGTGGAGTAATGATTACAAAAATTTAATTTTTTACTAATTTGATTTAACTTTACATGTGGAGTAAAAATCTGAACCTGCCTCCTATTTGCCATTTTCAAGGCAAATATTTCATTTTATTGTATGAATTTTTTTTTTTAAATGGAACCTATTGGTTTACTTACAAAAAAAACAGGAGGCAAGAATATTAATAAAATAATAAAAGCTCCTTCGATCATCTAACTCTAACAGTCATTTGATTAGAATCATTATTCCATCAAAACAAAAAAAAATAATACAACTAGACATTGAACGTCACAATGATAGGCACATTACATGGCTATTTAAACAAGAAAGGAAAGGCTGGGATGTTGTGCACTAACAAGCACCTATATATCTCTCTTTTCCTTTTTGAAATGATCCTCTATTCTTCCTGTATGATACCTCATCCTATGTTATTATTAGTATCGTCGGTTAACATGCAAATAAAGTAGGTTAACTCATTAATAGTAACCAAATTTTAAACCCTTCATATTGTCTAAGTCTCATTTACAGACTCTCATTCCCTTCTCCTCTTCTTATATTTTGAATGTAGAACTAAAAATAATTGAGTCTCTTAGGCTGCGTTTGGTAGGCATTCAGTTCTAGAAACGACGTTTCGTGTAGAAAACAGAATTCTCAGTTTCTACGTCAAAATGATGTTTAAAAAAAAAAATAGTATTTGGTGAACCTATTTTAAAAATGATTACTCTAGTTGTTTACTTTTTTTTGCATTTGGAACGAAATCGAAATGACAAAAATAAGGTTTTGTTTTTCCATAATTTTGTGTTTCTAGCCTTTTTTGTTTTTTTGTTTTTTTTTCTTTTTTTCTTTTCATTTTAAAAGGAAATACCCTCTCCCTAGTTGCTACTAGGATGGAGGTAGCAACTGGCTCTGCATATGCAAGGGGAGGACTCAAACTCGAGTACCAAAAGCTTCAACAAGACAGACACTTAACCAATTGAGTAGTTGTCACATAATCCTTTTTTTTTTTTTATTGGGAATGCTGCCTAGTCATGTGGTCCCTACACGAATGTGGGGGCCAATGAAAGCATGCATAGGGGCATCGACATGAATAATATTTTTATTTTTATTTTTATTTTATAAGGGGTTGAGTGATAGTTTCACACACCCTTGTGTTTAGGCACAGGGGCCATGCAATTTGACAACTTTTTTTTTCTTTGTTTTATTCCAGGAAAAAAGGTAGATATGCCAACGATACACTCACTCTTATGTCTATCTCTTTCCTCCTCTCTTTAGAAAAGTCTCCTATACCTCTCCCTCCCAATACTCCCATCGATTGAACTACTGACTCTAGATAAGCCGAGACCTCACCTACCCTGCTCCCTTTTTCTTATTACTTGGCTAACCTGAATTTAAAACTGATGAGTATATAGGACCTTTACTTGTCCCTAAAGTCAAATCCAAACCATGTATTGGTAATCACTTTCCTGGGAAATGTTAATAATTATTTGCTTGAAGATATTTTTAGATGATCCAAGCAAAGATGTAGGGTGGTTGTGTTTGAAACTAAAACAACTAAATATATTGCTATTTAGTCAAATCTATCAACCAAATAATAATAAATAAAAAATTAGTCAAATTAATCTTTGAAATTGAGTTATGTAGAAGTCTTCCTTGGTAATGATCAATGTATTATAATTCAATTATTTTCCCATTACTAGCTAAATTTAAATTTAGTTCGTCAGAGAGTTTGTGGTCTTATTTGACTATTGCTTATGAATCTGTCAAAATCATGGCAATTTCATGCCATTTCTTACCTACCCAACTCACTCCAAAAAAAAAAAATTTATTACAATAATCCACATCCAAGTGAGAATTGAATTGTATCATCTTTATATACTCGATTCTAGTTAAAATTGCTTATCCAATTTTAATTTAATTTGATCCTTAAGTAGCTACAAATCCTACAAGTTAAATTCTAGAGAATCTGAACTAGGATGATTAATTGATGGTTTCTATTTTTACTAACTCAAATTTTGGAATAATTAAAAATCCCTACAAGACCTGTTGGTGAAATCTCTATTGGTTTCTCATACCATCTGATCTAACTATGAATTCAAAGTTTACAACTTTCCTAATTCTCTCCTCTCAATTAACCTCTCATAGGCTCATAGATATCTGACCTTAAAGCATATTAAGTGTGATTCACCCATACACACCTTAAGTACTTTACACAAAACCTATAAAGTCACGATTCTCATTTCATTCTTTGAAGTCATTGGATCTTTTTCTTCGTATAATCTGTTCTTTTTTTCCACTCCATTCCGAAGAGTAAATATAACCAATTCAATCATGTTTTTGTGTTCTAATTGGACACTCTGTTTTCTATTTTCAAAGGTGAACAAAAATTCTTTACCAAAAAAAAAAAAAAGTAAACAAAAAACTTTCTTTCAAATATAATCTTACACATTTTTATGCATTTTCTCTTTCCCTCTTTTGAGGGAATGGAGTATTGTTTCACTTACATCAATCATCATCATTTCTTACGGGCATGGAATATCCCTTTTGAGTGAATATGATGGATAAGAGGTGTCAACTGGCTTAGCTTGTAAGGGGCATGTGCTGGTTGTGGCAAAACTTTGGATAAACCCTATCTTCATGACTTGGAGGTGGGTTGGGGTTGACGGGATAAAATATAATATCTTTCTTATTCCAAAAAAAAAAAAAAAAAGGAATGATGAATTAGAATATTAATAAAAAGGGTTTTCCGTCCAAAATCTTTGACATCAAAATTTTATAAATTTAGGCAAATTCCTACAAATTTGTGGGTATTAGGGTTTCACATGAAAACAATAGATTTCAAATTGGATGCAAGGAGTCCAATATGAGAGTGTACAAGGATTTGTGCACCCTTTACTTGATGGCTAACTTTTAAGTGTAAAATTTATCTGAATCCCAAATACATTGTCTCTTTTTTTTTTTTTTTTTGGATTTTTTTATCACGATACAAAGAAGCCAATCCAAACGCTAATTCTGAGAAAAATAAAATATGGCTTGCAACAAAGGTGTCAAGCTATATATGGTGGGAAGATCTTTTATGTCCATATGTAATCCGGAGAACAATGTTTTATTTCTTCACATTAATGCATTTATTTCCTATATTATCATTAAAAAAAAGAAAAAAAAGTGTCAAGTGATCAGTTTGGTTTGTATATAGAAAGAAATGTAAAAGATTATTGTATATTATCAGGTTTTTCCAATTTTAACCCAAACTACCGTTCTATATGCTTTCGTTTTTCCAATAGAAAGAAATGTAAAAAAGTGTCAAGTGATCAATTCTATATGCTTTCGTTCTTCCATTGGATGATTGAAATTGAACCATTCTGGCTTTCTCAACTATACGTTTACTATATACAGTTGAAACACTTTTAAATATTCAGTTGGC
>NC_056562.1:2296162-2311689 GCF_013358625.1 Macadamia integrifolia | reverse complement strand
GGCGGCTCTTGCATGTGTGAGAGGGCTAATGAGAGCACATCAAAAGTGTCCATATAGATGTCATTTTCATTTGATGGATATGGATCGATCATTTCACTCCATGTGTTCGGACGCAGGGGCCAAACTCCCCCACTGGAATTGTTTTCCTTAACTTTAAAAGATGATCATGAATGGATGACGATAGCGGGTTTTCTTGCATAAAAAGCCAGAATGGGTTGATGGTTTATATGTAAACTTGGATATATGGATCTTTGTACTCTCTTTTCTCTTACTGGAGAAAAGATCTGCACACCATCTATGTACATATTCTTTCCTTTGGACTCACACCCATATTTTTTTTGTTTTTATCATTTTATTTTTAAGAAGATTAGAGTTCACATTGGATTGAATTGATGTAACGTGCAGTTTCCTTCTCACTGGGAGTGTGGAAACCCTCTCCTTATATATATTTATATATATATTTTCTCTTTTTCTTTTAAAAATTAAAATAAAATTATTTGTATACTATAGCAGCCCAAAAGAAAATATATTAATATGTTAATGTTTTTAAGGACTTTTTTATTTGGTAGAAAAAACCAAAAAGTTAAAGGGGACCATTGAGCCATTGTGTATACTTCATCGGGGGTGGGTCAATAGCAAAGGCCAAGCCATCAAAATGAACCATGAGCATTTCAAACAATCTTGTTCGAGGGTGATGCTCTTAACATTGTCTGTAGTCTCTACTGTTGACCCTTAACTTTTTCTTTGGATTCTCCCCCCCCCCAGAAAAAAGTGTTTCGTTTAATGGAGTTGTAGTAATTGGATAGGGGAATATATTGTGGACTGTTACGAGAGTTTCCATAGAGCTGCCCCCACAGTGAATCATGAGGATTTATTGGATAATATCCTAAAAGTTCTAAATCAGATGGATTGCTATAAGATGGACTATCTTCCTGGGAATGAGGTCAAGTAATGGAGTTGTAGTAATTGGATAGGGGAATATATTGTGGACTGTTACGAGAGTTTCCATAGAGCCGCCCCCACAGTGAATCATGAGGATTTATTGGATAATATCCTAAAAGTTCTAAATCAGATGGACTACTATAAGATGGACTATCTTCCTGGGAATGAGGAAATCAGGAGGGCAGCTTGGGAGCTCGACCTGGACAGCTCACCGGGCCCTGATGGATTCTCTGGTGTATTCTTTCGCAAATGCTGGGATATGGTGGAAGTAGAGGTTTGCAACGCAGTGAGACAATTTTTTAGCACAGGGTCTATGCCAAATGGGGTGAATAATAATTTTCTGGTGTTGATTCCAAAGGTGGATGGTGCAAATACGCTTGATAAATTTCGGCCTCTTTGTATGGGCAACTTCTTCTGTAAAATCATATCCAAAGTTATGGCGATGCGCCTTGAGACTCTTCTCCCTCGTCTGATCTCAGAAGAGCAGAGTGCCTTTCAGAGGAAGATGATTCACGACAACATAGCTGTGGCTTCTGAGCTTACAAATTTAATGTTCTCTGCAACCAGAGGTGGGGGCCTTGGTCTTAAAATTGACATAAGGAAGACTTTTGACACTATTTTCTGGTCTTTTATTTTTCAGGTGTTGAGTAAATTTGGCTTCTCCAACAAATGAATCAATTGGCTACACCAACTCCTGCTATCGACCAAAATTTCTATTCTGGTGAATGGAGGTCCTCAGGGCTTCTTTGCGGTGGAGTGTGGTCTGAGACAAGGTGATCCTATATCCCCCATGTTGTTTATCATAGCAGAAGAAATTTTGTCCAGAGGGCTATCAAACCTAGTTCAGAGCAAGAGTCTCAAACAGATCAGTGGCCCAAGAGGCGTTACTACTCCTGGACAAATTTTATTTGCAGATGATATATTCATCTTCACCAACGCCTCCTTGAGATATGTTAATACTCTGAAAGCCTTCTTGATGAAGTATTAGGACTTTTTAGGCCTATGCATCAGCTTAGAGAAAAGTAAGCTTTTCCTAGGAAAGATAGCTCCAGCTCGCAAGCAGACTATTGCCGATACCCTTGAAATTCAGATATGCACCTTCCCAACTCGCTACTTAGGAGTTGAAATATTTAAGGGTAGAGTGAAGAAAGAGGCTCTGCTTCCAGTGATGGACAAGGTGAAGGGCTGTCTAGCGGGTTGGAAAGGAAATCTCTTGTCTTTGGCTGGCAGAAAAGAGCTGGTCAGATCAGTCATTATAGGTATCCCTAACAATAGTTTTACTATTTATTGGTGGCCATCTTCCCTTTTGTCTATAATGGAACGATGGATGAGAAACTTCATTTGGATAGGGGAAACTGAAACTTCCAAAAAAATTACGGTTAAATGGGACTCCCTTTCCAAGCCTAAAGAGGAAGGCGGTTTAGGTATCAGGAGACTCTGAGATACCAATAAAGTTATTTTGTGCAAGCTTGCTTGGAGGATCAAGCATGAGAGGACAACCACCAGTTCCTTCCTTAAAGCTCGCTTTGTCAAAAAATATGGTAACTTAAAAGAAGGAGTTTCTTCTTCTATTGCCTTGGGGGTTAAAAAAATTTGGAGTTTTGTGGAAGAAAATGAAAGATGGATAATCGGTAATGGTAGTCTTACAAAATTCTGGAAAGATAAATGGTGGGGGCCTAAATCCGTTCTAGAGGAGCTACGGAGATCAGACCTGTCTACTCTTAGCTTTACCGCTAAGGTGAGAGAATTTATTCGTGATGGAGAATGGGCGCTCCCTGAGGTGAGATCGGCAGAGCTGAGAAGAATTTTTGATAAAATTAAGCAAATTAAAATTCCTTCAGGTGAATTAGATGACACATGCTGCTGGTCTTTGTCGACTCTGGGAACTTTCTCTACAGCATCAGCTTGAGAGGGCATCAGAAGGACGGCTAACAAGACTCCATGGAGCACTCTGGTTTGGAGGAAAGGTCTGCCACCTAGGTTTTCCACTCTAGGTTGGCGCGTTGCACATGGTAGACTGCCAACGGACAAGCAGATTAGGCATAAGGGGATTTACCTTGCTTCTAGATGTGCCCTCTGCAACCAAGACGAAGATAGCATCGATCACATATTCCTCAGATGCTCCTTCGCGACCTCTGTCTGGAAATCTTTTACTGACTGCTTTGAGGTGAGATGGAAAATGCATCAGTCGATTGATAATCTGATTAGATGGTGGAAAACGAAGGGTAGAGTAGTAAATCTCAAAACACCTTGGATGATGGGCTTCTCTATCATAGCAGCAAATATTTGGTGGAAAAGGAACAGAAGATGTCATGATAACGCCTCCAGGAATGATAAGCAGATATTTGACTTCAGTCGGCAAGAGCTTTGTCTTTGCATAGGTAAGGTGAAGGGCGAGGTGAAGTCTCCGACTGATGTTATGTGTTGTAGGAGATTGGGATTATCTGCAGTTCCAGGCATCTCCCTCCTCTGGAAGTCCACTAGTGTAAGCCTCATCTAAATTGGCTTAAGATTAATGTCGATGGTAGTGCTCTGGGAAACCCAGGAAGAGCAGGGGCTGGAGGGGTAGCTCGCGATCATGATGGCCAGGTTTGTGATTCGTTTAGTATTTTCTGGGCATAAAACAGATTTATGAAGCAGAGTTTGAGGCTGTTATGGAGGGCATTTTGATGGTAAAGGCACTGGATGCAAGGGGTCTTTGAATAGAGTCTGACTCGGCTGCGGTGGTCACTGCGATTCAGAGAAACCATATCCCATGGTTCACTCTTCAAAAATGGTTGACACTTCTTCCTTTCCTGGAATCAATCCCATGGAAGATCTCTCATTGCTTTCGTGAAGCAAATCCGCTAGCGGACTTCTTGGCAAAACAGGCTTCCAAATCTGAAAATTCTGAGTTCTCAGTGTCTTTCCCCAGACATGTAGTAGAGTATTTAGAGAATGATATTCAGGGTAGGCATCCTTTTAGATTCCTGTAGGGCTTTTGCTAGCTCTCTCTGCTGATGGCCATGCCGAAGGTGGAGATTGCTAGTGGTGCTAGGGGTTTCTGCCTTGCCCTTTTCTTTGGTTTTTGATGTATCTTTTCTTTTCTTTTAATAAAGATCACATTTAAAAAAAAAAAAAAAAAAGAGGTGTAGTAATTGGGGATTGTACCTTAATTTCTTTGTGGTTGATGCTGTTTATATTCTCAATCTAAGGCTTTGTTGATTGAGGGTAAAGGGAAGAAAAATTGCTTTTTAAAAAAGAAGAAAAGTTTTGTGACTGTGTATAATTTACCAAAAACTCTTTCTATATTTGATAAATATATTTATTAAATTTAAGAAATTAGATTACTAAGAAAAAACAAATATTAATAACCAAATTTGATATTTTCTGAATTTTTTTTTAGGTCTTTATACGAGGCCCATATAGGGGTTAGACAGGGACACACAAGAGGGTCTCTTGAGCCACACTTATTTAATTTTAGTACTCGCTATATGTTAAATAGGATGGGGTGTAAGAGAGTCAAACACGTGATCAATCTCATAAATATGCTAGCTTCAACCAGTTAACAACTATGTTACAATACATGTCCCACTTTGTAAGATATCATTGATCGTCACAATGATATCTCTCTCTTCCTCTTTTTAAAATGATCCTCTGTTCTTCCTGTATGATTCTTCATTCTATGTTATTATTTGTGCCGCCAACTAACTTGCAAATAATACAGGTAATATACCTATCTCACTCCCAACAATATTTATAGATATGGGAGAGTTCCCTAAAAGGCAGCATGATCCTTGTGCCAACGTGGGGGCTAATGGGAAAGCAGGCAAAAGCATCAATAGAGGTTGGATTTCTGCTTTTCATAAGCCGCCAACCAGTCATTTCACCTCCCCTCTTTGCCTTGGCTTCCGAGCCACGCTGTTCTTTAGGCTTATTTTTCTCTAAGAAAATGTTTATTTGACTGAGAAAAGTGGAATAGGTAAAATGCGATGGGAAACTTGTACTTGTTTCTCACATCCTATCATAAATATGAGTATCGAGCAACCTCATTGACTACTTATGATAGCAACCCCTGAGGTTGAAAATTCCCCAAAGGTTGAAAATGCGATTCTAGACTCTTACTATTAAATTACTTTAAACTGAGTTTGACGGTCAATAAATGAATAGAAAAAAAAATTAATTTGAGGCAAGAGATAAATACAAATACCAATCATTGCATCATTGTATCTATCTCTATCCTTTAATTCAAAAAATTTCAAATTTTTTTTTTTTTTTGTTTTATTCATTTTTTGACAACCAAACTCAGCCTTAGCTTTCAATCATTACATCCTTTTACGATTTTACCTTCTCTATGTTTGTGACCGACATATTTTCATTAATTTTACATTAACTTTATTACTAATCAAGCACCCCTACTTAATTATTTTTTAACGTCATTTATTTAAATTTTCACCGGAAATTTTATTTTGCTTTACTTTTGAGCAAAATAAGGCCTTAGTCCTTTCTGAACCATTTATATCTCATTAGGTTTTTCTATTTTATCATTTTCATGACATTATGTGTTATGCTGTATTTTAGTCGTGTTTCAATTACTGGCTCCGTTTAAATAATAATAATAATAATAATAATAATAATAATAATAATAATAATAATAATAATAAAGGGCTTCTATTTCCCCCCAAAAAATATAGTTTAAGGGTATTGAAAATCGTACTTTTGTTACATTTTTTATTTTATTTCAGTAGGCCCTTGGAGAGTTGAAAACCTCTTACTTTTGGGGTGTTGATCTTTGCCAATTGTACAATCCCCTCCGATAAAGTTATACTGCTTTGATTTGCTGTCAATTGCCTATCGAAGTTGGTAATAGTTTTACTTGTCGAACCAAGTAACTATTGGGCAAATTCACAATTGGTAGTAGTTTTGTTTATCGAATTAGGTGGCTGATGGCATGTCTCATGTTGGACACTTTCCAACCCCTCCTCCTCCAATGCTTCTTTCAATAAGGGTAAAATCCTATTAAAGCTATGGACCCCTTGATGGGAATGGACCAAAAAAATTTGGTCTTTGACATTTTAAATGGATAGCACAATTTTAATTTAGCTTGTATCGAGTCGCATGATTACAATTTGGCTTATTCGGTCGAGTCCCTATATTATTTATAAGACAATTTTATCCAAAACGAAAAAAGACAGATAAAATAGAAATAGAATTGAGGGTAGTGTGGAATTTTATTTTATTTTATTTTTTTCTTTGGGTGTGTGTGGGTTGGGGGGGGGGGGGGGTGCCACATAACACAAGGTAGGGAGTGCAAGTTTGGTCAGGTGGGCATGGCCCGATCAAGCCTGCCCTGAGACTGACAGGGTCTGTGTTGGGATTTTCAGCCTGCGGGCCTGGCCAGGGCTGATATTTCCTTATCAATGGTAGGGCCAAACTGGGCCTGGGCTGACGCTTAAGTATGAGCCTGGTTTAGTCTAGCCTCACCATGTCTTCATAATACATGTGTGAGAGCATTCTAACAGCGCATGTACACACCAGCACATTCGCCAATGAGAGGGTGCACAAGCATCTCAGCGTTGGGTAGTGTAGTCTTTTTGCACCCGCTATTTCTTAGTGTAGGTACACGCTATCAGGTAGCGGTCTTTTTTCCATAATATATATACAAATCTACAAAATATTATCATAGGAAAAATATATTCTGTGGGGGAATACTTGTGGCCTCTGTGCCTAAACACATGGAGATGTAATGACCAATCTGCATGGATATCTAATTGATCGGCAAACCCACGAGTGGCCTCCTAGAAATATTTCTCCTATAAAGGTATTAAAATATTAATACACTACTCGATGTATTTAACATTTACCAATATAAAAGATTACTAACCTTTTCAGCAAAAAAAAAAAAAAAAAAGATTACTAACCATTCCATGGCCTCTTTGGTTGCATCAATATTCTGTGTCAATTTGTTTATAACCACAGTCACGGATTGCATCAAATCACTTCTAAACCTTAAATTTGAAGCATAATGAGGTTTAAGGTTTAGGGATAATGATATTTTTTTAGATGCTCCCTCGTGCGCTCCTATTGGCCATCGGGCATGCACAAGAACCACACTTTCCTATGATTATATATCATACAAAAGGATTACCGAGATCAATCAAGGCCAGCCCATGCCAATGAAGGTCTAATAGGAATGAATTGGGTTGGGTTGAGAGCCTATACCCTACCCCGGAAGTCACCAACCAACTGAACAAGCAGTTCTTTTCTGCTTCATAGTCTCTGACTCTCTGTACTTTATTTATTGTCTCTCTCATTATTAAATTAGTGGCTTCTTCTCTCTTCACTAAATATATCATTTATTGTTGCTATTAGCTTGGCACGTAAGTGAGCAGTGTGCAGATCCCTCTCTGATTATTATTCTATGCATTTTTCATTTCTTTTCTCCACTCCTAGTAAAAGTCGTGTGCAAAGTAGGGTTTGTAACACCAATTTTAATTGTGGAATCCACTGGCTCAATGAATAGTTGGGATTGCCATTTTTTTTTTCTTTTGGTGAAAAGAGTTTTATTGCAAAGGGGACAAGGAGTAACCAAGGAATCAATTAATTAACTACCGATTGGAAATAGGCCAATCCATCTTACTTGCTATAAACAAGGCCTTCTTGACTAGGTTGTGAGTGACAGCATTCACTTTCCTAGAAATGTAAAAGAAAGGAAAGCTAGTAAATTGAGCCACGAGATGCCTAATATCCTCCATAACGCCAAAGATATCACTTGGGCAAGGGGTAGCCGGTTTGCTGATAAAAGAGATTATGGGGACATTGTCCGATTCCACGATGATATGTTTATGGAAAGATCGCAAATACCCTCCTAAGTTGTAGTATTTTTCAAAATACCATATTAGATTCTATTTCTTTGACTATCATAGGGTCTGCAACCATGGCAACAGCTAAATTTCATTTGAGGAAGGCCCTAAGAATCACCAAGGCTTTTCATCCCAAGATGACATTTGAGAAAACAATAGGGTGGGATGAAGCTTGGGGGGGCTCCAAGATGATTACGCCATACAAAACCAAGACCTCTTGCCTCATCATCCACTTGAAGTGCTGCATTACAATTTAACTTGACGCTACCAGGTGGGGGAGGTTGCCATCTCAAGTGAGGTTCTTAATTGGGGCTCTAAATTAGGAATCCGGATCAGGTTTATGTATAAGAACAATCTCATATGTCCCTGATCTATGGATTGAAAATTCATTTTCTCTCTCTTCATTTAATGGATTTCAAATTCACGAACCAAAGATGTGCGAGATTGTCCTCATATGTAAACAAATTAGAGCTAATGAAATCCTTCGACTGAATTGATGAGAATTTCTGCCACTTTTTCTGACCCATAAAGAATATCTCAATAGGAATCCACCATTTTTATTGAAAATGCAGTCGTTTCATGCTGACCAAAAATACCAACGAAAATATTCCTTTTGATTGGTAAGAACGTGATAGGCCGGTTTAACCGAGAAGATCCCATTGCATACTCCTCCCCAAATTAGACGATAGGTAGACATCATAGAAGTGACCGACTTGAGTAGAACCTCTTGGCTAGCCTGGGAAAGCAATTGATGCTTCCACCCTTGAACCCGATTGCATGTTCTCAAGGTGATGTCTTTGAATACTTCTGATTTCAAAACTCCAATTTTTGCTAGGAGCCCCAAGTACTTAGATGGACTATCACCATATGGCACTTTAAGGATGTGAGAGAATTGCCTTTTAAAGTGGGATGTGTATTGGGACTAAAGTGAGACAAGACTTCTATGAATTGATCTCCTGACCACTCGCTTGGCAATAGGGTTCCAAGCAGGATGAGGTGGTTGATCTCCTGAAACTTCACTTTCGAAAAAAGCAAGCAATCATCAGCGAACAAGAGGTGAGAGACTGTGGGGCTCTGTTTTTATCGATGCCTTTAATTTGATTGTTATTTTCTACCCCGCAGATCACAGCACTGAGCACCTGGGACCATAGAATAAAAATAAAGAGGGAGAGGCGTCTTGTTGGAGAATGCCTCTCGAAGGGAGAAAAGATCCCCTCTCTGCCCCCCATTAACCAATAGAGAGTATGAAGCAGAAGAAATATATTCTATACATTTCAAACCGGTCATTATTATCCCTTTTTTTCATAAAAAATTATGTTTTTTTGATGATTTTACCCCTAATATAGATATGATACCCGATTTCAGATCGACAGGTATTAGGGCTGATCTCAGTCGATACTGATATGATACCGATACCTAAAACCATGGCACAAGGTCACACCATGATGCTCAAGTAGAAGCACATAAAGGAACAGAGTAGGGTTGGCACACTTGCACCATCAAACTAAACTCCTTTCATTATTATGACATGAAAAAAATGATATCTAGTATTTTAAACAGTTAATTGGTTAGGACCAACCCCTTATAATTATGAAGTCATGAGTTCAATTCTCCTTAGAGCTTAATTATATAAGAAAAAATATTTGAAACAAAAAAAAGCAAGCATGTACCACCAATCCCGCCCTCTTAGTAATCTCCCCATAATCCCATGGGTTAGAAAAAAGGGTATGCGTTTCCCTCTAATTCTGTAAACACCCCCCCCCCGGTTTTAGTGCTCTCGTTTTTTCTAGCTACGCCCATGATTTCTTTCTTTCATGCTTTCATTATTACTTGCTATTTTATATGGAAGCTTAAGAATATGGTCATCTTTAGATCACAAACTCCAAATCTATTGTGAATCAAGCTAACTATTGGGTAGCCTTTGGCACAGGTCATAATTTGTGCACTCATTAGGTGAATGCTATTAAACTGAAACCTAGTTGCATATCAAAGATTCCTTATTTTTCTTATAATGTGTTTATCTATAGAAACACAACCCTAAAAGTGATACACATAGATTTACGAGATTCGGTAAGATTTCCTATATCCTCGGTGAGATGAGATTCTGCTTCACTATCAATGGAGAATAGGGTTACAATGCTTATCCTCACACCTCTCAGAATTGCTTACAAAGAAAATAAACCTAGCTACAAATATATAGCGGAAAACCCTAATCCGAAAAGTATAAAGTTGCTCTCAAATAAAATATTTGAGCAGGGGACTGCGCCCCCTCTAAACCCCCACCATGCAGGGGACCTCTACCCCCTTGCAACCTCCACGATCCCCTTATTAACAAGTGGGATTATCATTCTATTTTGTCGGGGTTCCTACACCAGTACTCCCTGGATTAAACTGCGATAAAATACAAGACATCGTACACCAACATTATCATTTCTATTGTGTCTAACAAAGTTTCATCTGGTTGGGCTACTCTCTATTTTCAAAAAATAGATGCTTATTACTAGGTAGCATCAAGGGAATTCTCCATGGGATAAGAGAGACGCACAGACAAGGATGAGAAGTTCAAGAGATTTGGAGCGATATGACTAAACTTGAACCCTGATGACTTCTAACAACTTTTTTCTATGGTCATGGACCACCATTCCTCTCCGTCTTAAACTCAAGAGTTTCTTATTTATACTAAATTTTTGTGTAAAAAGTGATAATAATAATCTTATCCTTTTGATTAAACCAATAGCCTTCAAGGCCATGACTAGGGAAATCCTGATTAAGGATACTAACTTTCTGTTTCTTCTTCTTCTTTCTTTCTTACTTTCTTTTTTATTTTTTTATAAGAAAAATATATTAAGACCCTATAATACGGGGAAATGAGGTAGTACAATAGTTCGAAAATAATGAATTAGCTACAAAAGAAGGGGGTTATCCACCCAAGAAGATATACAATGATGATGACATGCATAGGAGGCTAAAGCATCTGCAACAAAATTGCCCTGACGACAAATATGGAGAACCTTGAATGAAACAAAAAAGGAGCAAAGTCTTTTGCAATCCTCAATAATAGAAGCAATCCTCCAAGGAATAGAAGATAAGCGACCATCAATAAGATCAACCACAAGCTGGGAATCTCCTTCAAGAATGACACGAGTGAAATCATGATCTTTGGCCATCTTTAAAGCCAAGCAAGCTGCAAGCGCTTCAGCCACATAAGCAAAAGAAACACCAATATAACATGCAAAGCTAAAAATAAATCTGCCATAATTGTATGGACAAACTCCACCAATACCCACAGGACCTCGATTTCCCAAAGAAGAGCCATCAAAGTTGATATTAAGGAAGCGATTCACCGGAGGAGACCAAGAAATATGAATGGTGCAACACTATCAAGAGATATAATTTGAAGATTTGAAATATTCAGCAGTCATTCTCTTACTTTTGAATACAATAGAAGGAGACAAGGAAAGATCATTGTTGTACAATGCAGTATTGAAAGAAGTCCATAAATGCTAGATGAGAGTACCAGAATAAGAGCAAATCCACACTATAGTATTGGCCTGAATATTTAAAGTAAATAAGTTGGAAAACCATTGTTGAATTGTTGACGTATTGGAAGTTGGAATATAAGCAAGTCTTGACAATCGCCATAGTTCAAAAGCACGAGAACAGGTGATAAAAATATGTTGAGTATCCACAAAGATAAAAGGAGCAAAAAGGACAGGTACGTAGCATTGATATTAACTCCTCTATTACACAAGAGTGTAGGATGAGGAATAGAATTCTGAAACAACTTCCAAAGAAAAGATCTAATTTTTGGAGCACATTGTAAATGCCAAAGCTTCAACCGTATATTATTGATAATTTGATCATTAGCAGTGAGTGTAAGCCTATAGGCTGATGCCACTGAGAATTTTCCATCAGCTGTTGGACATCAAATAAATGTATCTTCAACCTCAAATAAAATTGATTGAACAATATCATCTGGCCACCAATGAAAAATTAAATTTGAATTCCATTCTATAACATCTGCAAGGATAAGATCAACAACAGTGGTAGGAGTTTGCAATGGTAAAGGATATAGAGCTAAAAGAGGAGGGAAACCAAGAATCCAATAATCGGACCAAGGATTTATTTTACGACCATTTCCCACTCTCCAAAAAAGGCCTTTGAACGAGAGAGATCGCCCTTTCAAAATAGAGGACCAGCCCCAAGAGGGCACTATGGTAGGGAAATCTATGTAGTTCCTTGCTTTATTCTAATTAATAAATAAATAAATAAATTGTTCATGAAGTTTCCTTTATCCTTCCTATTAGTGGGTCAAGTAAATGCAAAGTACAAGGACCCACGGTAATATGGTCAATACATTGCACTCATTACATTGACTAGAATACCCTAACATGTGCTCTAAATTGATCAAAATAGATAACCAAAAGGGAAATTATCTAATATCACCCCTAAAATTGAAAATAACTTGGAGTGACCCTAAAAATGAAAATAATATCCACAGTACCCTTAATTTGTAACATCGTTAACTAAAAGTGAGAAATGACATTTTTACCTTTATACTTAAAACTCTATAAAGAGTTCATTTTTACCCTTTTAAACCCTTGCATGTTATTACCGTCAGCTCAGCTACGACCCTAGCTGGGCGATTATAACGCTAACTGTAGCAGACAGAAGCTGTAGTGGGTAGCTCTGCACCAAATCTTCATCTGCTACCCCAACAAAGAAAAATCTCATCTTTCTCCTTCTGAAAGAAAGAAAATTATTGAAGTTATTACCTCAATTTACCTCGTTGGATGCTATCAACGATTTCTCAGAAGGGACGAAGGTGTGACACAGAACGAACTTAGGCGGTGTGTTTGAAATCCTATCGTCCAAGAGTGAGAGTTGTATCAGTGAAGCGCAAATTGTAATTAGAGGTGTCAAAATAAATGAGACCAGCACTAAAGTTCCCAAATTCAGGTGGGATTTTTCCCATTAGTCAATTGTAGTAGAGCTCAAGTTGCCACAGGTTCGTAAGCTTCATGATATCAACTGGGATCTCGCCCGATAGATTGTTATTGGCGAGTTCTAGGTCGATGAGTCTAATGAGATTTTCGATGCCTTTGGGAATAGTTCCTTCGAGGCTGCAATTGGAGAAGTACAGCCAGAATAGCTTTTGGAGCTTGAAAACCTCCAGCGGGAATGGAGCATTGTCGAAGAAATTGTCGCCGACACTTAGAAAGGTGAGATTTGTCATGTTTGCCAGTGAACTCCATGGGAAAGGACCGGAAATCCCACTGGAATTCAAGCTCAGCAGTTCAAATTGGGTTAAAGTGGATAAATCAGAGATTGTAGTATAAGAGAAGGAATTATACCCAAGATCTAAGTACTGCAAGTAAGTGCAATTCCTCAAAGCTTCTGTGATGGTATTGTACAAGAAATTCGATCCAAGGTCCAATTTCTGCAAGTACGGAAGCTAACAGAGGGAGTTTAAGGGGATAACACCGACCAGATTTCTGTTACCCAGTTCAATACTTGTTACTGAACCATCCGAATTACAGGAAATTCCGGTGAAATTGCAAGGTTGATTATCTGGTGTCCATGAATCGAAAATAATGGTGTCTGATCTCCGAAACGCAACTTTGAATTTGATGTCAAGATCATCTGATTGGGCAACATTTAAGAGAGATAATAAGAAGAGAAGTAGAACCACAGACATGGAGGGTTGTGAAGGTAGAGAATAAACCCTTATTCTCATCTTGGTCACCTCCTATATCCTCTTCCTCTTCCTCTTCCTTTCTTCTTCGCAAGTATACGGAGCAGAGGTAGTCGGAGCACAGCAGCGGTAGTCGAAGCAGATTATAATCAAAGGTCATTATAGTAACTTAACATACTTATAAGGGTAGATTGACCATTTAGTGAAAAAATGAGTGATGATATCATCACTTAATGCCTTAAACCTACCGGAATGGATTTTTTAGATATAATTTTGAAAAAGTGAGGGGTCTACTAAACATTATTTTCATTTTTGGGATCACTCCAAGTTATTTTCAATTTTAGGGGTGGTATTGAATAATTTCCATAACCAAAATGATGAAAATATATTAAAGCTCCCCAAACCAGGTGGGCTAACACATGCACTTGCCGGGTCACCAAGAGAGGCGCTATGTCTTAATAGCCAATTGTTTAATACATAAGGTTATTGAATCAACTAATCGCCT
Organism: Macadamia integrifolia; assembly: GCF_013358625.1. Lineage (NCBI taxonomy): Eukaryota > Viridiplantae > Streptophyta > Magnoliopsida > Proteales > Proteaceae > Macadamia > Macadamia integrifolia. The sequence continues at coordinate 2,297,705 of NC_056562.1, read as the reverse complement.
TTTTTTTTTTTTTGGAAAATCAACTAATTGCTATAAGAGGACAATTGCTACTGTCCCCAACCCCTCCGTGGCATCCTTTGTAATATGGTTTCAAGAATCGGTATCAGATTGATTGAATCGGCTTATTCGAATTGATATCCATTTTTGATAAAAATTGATATCCATTTTTATTATTTATTTATTATTTTTAATCTTTTGTAGAATCAACATCCACATGTCACTATACTAATGGCTGTACTATCAATCTGAATTGATATTGGTGGACTCCAATACAGTATCTGACCAGGATTACGAAAGCACTACTCCGTAACATAAAAAATAAAATAAATTTGCATCAGTTCCTATCAGATGCAACTATTAACACAAAAAATAAATAAATAATAATAATAAGAAGAAGAAACTATTGACACCAAATACTCTCACTGGTTCATAAAAGGAAATGTAAGAGAGAGAAAATTGGTTAAAAAAAAAAATTGCAATCATTACCTAACATTATTATATAATTTTACTTGAATTTCATATCATATTTGACAATCATATTTTCTAATTACATTATTTCCATATCTAAAGATTCACTCATTTAAGAAGTTCTCACCAAATATATAAATCCCGATAATCTCACCATTTTTTTTCAGAATAATATATCATGTAAATGACATAATCGTTTTCTTTACATACTAAATGTCTAAATTTTTTTTAATTTAACTACTAATTTTTTTTTCTTAATTTCATGATTGTATCTCATTTAACTCTTTTGTAAAAATGATGACCGTTTATGATTTAAAACAACACATCATGTAAATTACGATATAATTATTTTTATTTATATACAAAATATCGAAAAATGCTTTACCTTCCTGATTGTATGATTGTAGCTCATCCAACTCCATGAAAAAGATGGTGGACCGAAGACAAAAGGGTGGGACTTACAAGGGAAGGGTGAGACAAAAAGGACCCTTTGCACGAGGGTCCTGGAACTCCTTCCAGGAAGCAACTATTTACATTACAGCCCGAGTATTTATAGGGTTTGGTTCCATGACTGGTCGAACCGGTTCGTCAGGACACGAAAGAAAATTAGGTCTTTAAAATTCCAAAACAATTCGCGTGTGAAGGCGCGATTTTCAACCAAAAGTGTATTCGAAGAAAATTAAATGCCACGTGTATACGTGAACATTTGTGTCTAGGGGTAGAGGAGACCTGGAGTCCTCCGAGACTAGCCCTTTTTCCGTCGCTTCCTTTCGCGGCTAGTGCCACCAAAAGTCCAAGAAAGTGCACGCGCGTGTACAGTAACGAACGCGAGAGAGTAGCCAAATAAAGGTTAGGTGGGAGATTGACCGATCCCTACACGCACACGCGAGCACCCTCCTCTCCTCACACCCACAGTTTCAGCTTCTCCTCTTCTCCGCCCCCAATATAAACCCCAATAATCCCACCATTTTCTCTCAGCTTGAGGTTCCCTTTCTCGGCGAACTACAGGCTTTCTCCTCTCCTCCTCCTGTTCCACCCACCACCTCCCTCCTCTACTGCTTCATCTCTGAAAAAA
>NC_056562.1:2251453-2296142 GCF_013358625.1 Macadamia integrifolia | reverse complement strand
AAAAAAAAAAAAAAAAAATTGCAGGACCATAGTTGCATTCATTTCAAAATTCAGAAATCGAAATTCCTCTGCCAGCAAAAATGCAGGCAATCACATCATCTTCCAGTAACACAGCCCTCAAATCTCTCTTCGGAGACCACCATCATAAGCCCTTAGCCAGGGCATCCAAGCCCTACAATCCCAATCACTACTGGAATACAACACGCTTTATAGTCCAAAGCATCTCCCGCCCTGAATCCTCCAACAACTTCGCTGGCGGCGATGGCTCAGTCTCAGGTTCAGGTTCAGGCTCAGGCTCAGGCTCAGGCTCAGGTTCAACTAGACGCGCTGATTGGCAGAGCTCTTGCGCCATCCTTGCCAGCAAAGTCGCCTCTCAGCAGCCAAACAACGAGACAACCGGCAACGCCGAAATCACTGCCGTTAACGGCCACAAAACTCTAGATCTGGTACCTATCGGTAATCTCCCCAAGCCCTTGACCATCACCGATCTCTCCCCTGCCCCTTTACATGGCTCCACGCTACGCGTAGCTTACCAAGGCGTCCCAGGCGCTTACAGCGAAGCTGCCGCCGGTAAAGCTTACCCCAACTGCGAAGCCATTCCCTGCGACCAATTCGAAGTGGCTTTCAGTGCGGTCGAGCTCTGGATCGCTGACAGAGCCGTCCTCCCTGTAGAAAACTCTCTCGGCGGCAGCATCCACCGGAACTACGACCTCCTCCTCCGCCACCGTCTCCACATCGTCGGAGAAGTCCAACTTCCAGTTCATCACTGCCTCTTAGCCTTACCTGGAGTAAGAAAAGAGTACTTGACACGTGTCATCAGCCACCCACAAGCTCTAGCCCAGTGCGAGCACACCCTCACCAAGCTGGGCTTAAACGTAATCCGTGAAGCCGTCGACGACACCGCCGGAGCGGCCGAATACGTGGCGGCGAAAAACTTGAGAGACACGGGGGCGATCGCAAGCACTCGGGCGGCGGAGCTGTACGGTATGCAGATCCTAGCCGATGGGATTCAAGATGACTCGGGGAACGTGACCCGGTTTGTTATGTTGGCTCGTGAACCAATCATTCCCCGGACGGACCGGCCATTTAAGACCAGTATCGTGTTCGCCCATGATAAAGGGACTTCGGTTCTGTTCAAGGTGTTATCGGCTTTTGCGTTTAGGAACATCAGTTTGACCAAGATTGAGAGTAGACCACATCGGAACCGTCCGATTAGGCTGGTGGATGATGCAAATGTTGGGACAGCGAAGCACTTTGAGTATATGTTTTATGTTGATTTTGAGGCATCAATGGCTGACGTGAGGGCTCAGAATGCTTTGGCTGAAGTTCAGGAGTTCACGTCGTTTCTTAGGGTGTTGGGGAGTTATCCTATGGATATGACCCCTTGTTCCCCTTCTCGTTCAGATTCCATTTGATTGGATTGGATGGTTTTTATATTTTTTATTTTATATAAATTTCTTTTTTTTTTTTGGCAAGAAAATATGGGAAACGAATCCACCAACAAGGAGGTGGATTGGATTTGGTGAGACCGTGGGAGACCTTTTTCTCTTACATTCTAATTTTATTTTAATTTATTTAATTTTCTGTATTAAAAAAAATAATAATAATAAAAGTGGGGATTAATTGAGAAAAAATGTTGTTGTTGTTATGTTTTAGTATATATTTTGTCACGTGGAAGCAGAAGAGCTCACCTAACAAAATTTTTTGTCTTCTAATCACTTGTGTCTAGGTGGTTGTATTTGTATGTTTGTAATTTTTTGTATGTCTAGACATTGGAGGATGAAAGAATCCATTTTTTGTACGGTATCTATTATTAATTTTGTGATTTATTTCTTCTAAAGTTACTTTAACTTTTTTTTTTTTTTTTTTTTTTGTTTGGTGGCAAAGTTACTTTAACTTTCAAGTAATTATTTTGTATTTTATATTGATATTTGGACTCATAATAATAATTGTAGTCTACGTTACTTTTATCTGAAAATCAAAGACAAACTCACTGCATGAAGCTAGCTACCGTCATTATTGGGGGAAGATCATAATATAGGCAATTATAATCTTGCTTTGCAAACTCAAATAAGAACAATCTCTATAGAATCTAATTCTAATAGTATAATCACTTAATTAGTTTGATAATAACCACTGAACATACTTTTTTTATTTGTTTGAAATGAATTTTCTTTTAGATGGTGGGGGTTTAACAACTTCTTTGACCATGCTCTTGTTTTCTCTATACATGAGTATAATCTTAATTGGTTCAAAATCTAATTACTCGAAAGCTGAAGAAAGAGTCCAGAAGATCAAAGTAGAGTATTGTCTATCATAGGTCAGGGGAAGATTGAGGAAGTTGCTAAGATCAACCACTTGGAGAATGCAGAGATAAAACATTTTGTTTCTCATTCCACTCGTTGTTTCCTTTCTCTAAACTCTACAACAGTCATATTAACTATTTATGTGGTAAGTAAAAGAAAAATAGAAAAAGCACATAATTCCCAATAGAATTTCTCTAAGAATTTATCAATGATTTTATTATTATTATTATTATTATTATTATTATTATTTGTAAAACTAATAATGCAAGGGTTGATTTTAGTATGCATTCTTGGAATGTTATACAAAAAAAAAAAAAAAACCAACCAATTGCAACCTTCATTTCAAAAGTTCAGTTTATGATTCTTAATGCGGTCAAAGTATTGTTGTATAGCTCATTCTCTTTAAACATAATTTAGAATTGAGATATTCAAGGGATGAGATATTGGGACCCACAAAATGTTGAAGGTGAAAAGATGAGATGACAAGTATACTTTAAATAAATATTTGGTATAGATGTTTTAATATCATGGGTGGAAGATTAGGTTATGTTTGGTATGATTTTTAGAATGTATCAACAAATGCATACCAAACGCAGCCTGAATAACTACCCCTCTCAATAGAGATAAATACACAAAGACCCATTTTCTCATTTTTTGGATTAGGTTAACATGAGCCGGCGAATTGGATTCCTAAAGTTACAAACTATTAAAATCAAGGGGGAAGTGTTTACTGTAGTACAATGAGGCTCCTAGGCGTGCACAATGACCAACAAGAATGCATGAGGAAACATCAATAAATGCGTTATTTTTCATTTTATAGGAATGGTTGATCATTTTTCTTCTCATGTGTCTACAAAAGGGCCCCAGTCCCCACAAAACTATTTTCCTTAAAATTCAAATAGAATCTATGATGTATATGTTGGGATTGACAAGTGAGCAATTTACTAGAATAACTATATGAGATTTTTTTTTTTTTTTTTGGGTGGGGGGATGCGTTTGGTTTTGAAGGAGGGGTGGTTTAAGATACGTATTTGAGATTCCACGTGGTTGGATGCAAGAGGCAATACACCAAAATTTGAAGTAGCCTCCGTTTATTAAATAAAAATGAGCAACTAGTATAGTATTATATAAGTGAAGACCTGAATCTCTTTTTGTGGTGGGACCCAGTTGATGACATAAAGTGATCGAACACAATTAAATATCATGAACCATGACTAGTTCCACTAATGCAACCAAAATCAGGCCTTTCATGTCACTTTCGAATTTTTGAGAGTCCAAACACAACATTAGGGGGAATGCTATGATAATAATTAGTATCATTTTCAAAAAGGCATTTTTTTAATAAAATAAATAAAAATAATAATTGTAGATTTTTATTTTTATTTTTGTTTTAAAAAGAAAACCTAAAAAGTGAAGGAGGAAAAAAGAAATGTTTTAATATAATAATAAAGGTGATAATTTAAATTAATTAAATGATATAATAGAAGAATTGATTGGAATAATATTTATATGAAATGATTAAAGAGAAGAGATTCCAATGATAAGTTGGAGAAAGGCAAAAGCCAAGTTAGCCAATGGTCAGAGGAGGATTGGTGAGAATTGGTGGATTGTGTTTGATGATGAGGTGAGAGGAAAGAGTAAGTAGAGAGAAAGGGAGAGAGGGGAAGTTGGTGAAGAAAAAACAAGAAAAAACGAAGGGGGGTAGCGTAAGACTAGCTGAGGGCACGGGTGTGAGTTGGTAGTTGGTGGTTGGTGGGTGGGTTCTTGCGGTCAGCATTTTCTACCAGTCTCTTCATTGGCTGACCTCATTCATACACTCAACCCCCCTCCCCCCCCTTGGCCCCTTTGAGTTCGATATGAGTGACTGATGAAGTGTATGTTTCATTTCTGGTCTGGCGGCTTGGGGGGGGATTACCGACCTTACTTTAGACTTTAGACTTTAGACCCCACTACTTAAACTGTTTCCGAGTTGGGCCCACTTATCTGGTCCCCAAAGGCCCCCTTATGTGGTATTCACATTCGGTGGGCACCACCTGATGTGAAGCATGATACTCTCAGGCTTGGTAGCATAGAATAGCATGAAAATCGTCTACTGCGACTACATTGGTGCACTAGGGATCGGATGGTTAGGTGTTCCTTGGACTATGTGCCTGGATGTTCCTTAGACTATGTTGCACCTCATTGTTCACTATAGACAATTTGAATTCATAGTTATATGGGTAAATGATAGCAAATGAACATCCCTCCATGGTTCAATAAATGAGGTAGAGATGTCTTCTTAGGGAAGAGGGGGAGGGTGTTAGTGGATGGCAAGAAAGTTTCTCCCTTATTAAAGGGCTTGGGATTGCTACGTGGTCATGTGACCATTGTACCAAGGTGGGCACCAACCGGAGAAATGTACATGCATCCAACTAGGGGGTAGAGTGGTTTCTTATCACCTCTTGTGTCTGGGCATAAGAGCATGCAACCAAGTAACAATCTTTTTCTCCCTTGTTAATTATGGAAAGTGGTTCTCTATCTGGGAGCATAGCCTACATCAGCGGTTTCTATGTCTTTCTATCCTCCTCATAATAAAGGACATACATACATTTTCACACTGGGAGGAGAGAGATAGATACATGGGAGGCCGCACACTTGGATAGAGTTCTTTTTCCCATTAAATATTTTTTAGGCAAAAATGATTGCCTCAAAACCAGAATGTGAGGTGAAATGATTGCTATGTCCCCTATGAAAAATGGGAATTCCATCACTATTAATGCTTCCATGTGTTGCTGCGCCAATGTGGGGGCTAATGAAAGCATGCATAAGGACACCAATATGGATGGAAACTTCTTACTTCACACATAACAACATGATAATTTTGCGAGCTCTTATGTCTTGGCACAAGAGCCACTCTTTTTCCCTTCCTGTATATATTGGAAAAAAAATCCTATCACTGCCCTAAACTTATCCAATATTTACTCAAACTCCTTCACTTAAAATATTCTTTTTTGATTCCCCTAGAAAATTAAACAAATTTTCATCTCTATTTCTCCCTTGGTGATTCAAAATTCTTAAATTACTTCTATTCTTCTCCCCTCCTACATCCCTCTTCGCAAACACCTCCCTCTAACACTTCCCCAAATCTTCACCCCATTCCTGCCCTTACCGTGAACCATAAGACAGAATCAGGGAGCCTGCTCAACTTCAACAACAGTACAATTCCTTTTCCTTTTTCTTTGTTGCAACATCATTGGAGGAAAGAATCGTTGCAAACTTGAAAACTATCATAGTTTGTGGCATGTCATCCTTTGTTCAATTGTTAGCTGTGCTCATTCCTAGAATTGTGTGACTTCCTATTTATGAGTTTAGATCAGTTGCACGTACGTACACTTCAGGTGCTAACACTTGTTCCACTGTCATTTGTAGAATGAAGAGGGGTTAGGTTAGAAAATTCCACCGAAGGTGTTTTCCACTTCTTGTCATTGGGATTCTATTTCCTTGGCTGCTATATACCAGTTGCAACCCAGGTAGCAACCAAAATTTTTTTTTTCTCTTACCAACTGTCAACAAAAAATTCCCAAGTAAAGAGTGGCGGAAGCTTTTTACAAGTCTAGCCGGTCCTCTCCGCATGGTGATACCAACCTATCAAAACCATTACTCATCAAGAGTAGGAAGGAGTAACATGCAATTCCAGTTTAACCTTATAAATTTCATCTATATAAATCTTATTGTAACCCTTTGGAAGGATTTGACGAAGGAAAAATGACACCATACCCACTGGGAAAAAAAAAAAAAAAAAAAGGGCAAGAGAAAGCTACCTCCTAACGTAGGTACATGCCAAGGGGAGCAACCAATGAGAAGGCACACATGACGAGATAACGTTCTTTCTTCCAAAAAATAATAAGGGCAATAGATCAGTGCCTGGTCGCGTGGTCCCTAGCCAAGATGGGGCTATTGAGAGCATGAGCAAGGACATCAACATGTGTGAGATTTTTTATTTCATAGGGGCCGGATAGTAATTTTGCATAATCTTGTGTCTGGACCAGTTAGGCAAGTTAAAAATCGAATCAACAAGCCGTGCGTGGGGGAGACCCTTAATCCCATAATCACCTCAATCATTTTCTTCAAAACATAATCTATCTTGAGCTAGTATTTGATGCAATAGACATGCAGCCATGACGATTTGGGGTGTATGCTTGGCCCTCCCAGTCGTTAGATGTTCACTGTCGTTCACCACTGAGGATCTGAACTCTTTCTCTATCACAAAAGGGCACTTCCAAGTCAGCAACACCTGGAATAGGACATCGAAGGCATATATGTCAGCATTCTGTGAGAATTGCGGCTATTGGTAAACTCTGACGCACGATAAGTTGGGAATGAGATCCTCTCAAGTGCATCAAGCCCTTCAATGCACATAGGACAACTGGGAGGCACTTTGGGTGCATGCCTAGTGCTGCCAGCTATTCCATGCATGCTGGAGGGACTAGTGCACTTGAGAAGATCTAGGTCTAGCTTGTCTAAGGGCCTTGTCAAAGAATACATTTGTGGACATGATATTGTTGTATGCCAGTCTCAATGACCAACAATGTGTAGTGGATATAAACTAGACCATGAGCTGCTCCAGTTGTGAGTCTTTGATATTGTCGTCCAATCTAGCAAGGTGTGACCCAGTTAGGGGTGTCAAAACCTAGCCCAAACTGATGAAATCAATCGGAGCTGATTAAAATTGAATCGAATCGAAATCGATATGAGCTTTTTGAATCATATTTTTGGGCTGAGTTTTGTGAGACTGAAACCAAATTGGACCGCACTGAAACCAATAGAATATCGAACCGAACTTAAAATATCAGACAAAAATCAATGCAACCCAAAATTCATAAAATAATAAAAAAAAAATCATACTTTCGAATCCAAAAATTGAGACTTTGAAACCAAACCGATAAAGAGAAATAGAAATAGAATCAAAACTGATGCATTCTTATTGGTTCATGTCTCGATTTCATTCATACTCACACCAAAGTAGATGAAAACGAATTGAAATCCGTCAAAACTTACCGCTTGACACCCCAAGACTCAGCCCACAGTTATTTGCCATATTAACATTGGGGGTGGAGGGTTGGAGGACTGTCGGAAGAAGGTTACAAAGAGGGTGTTGTGGTCCTCATCGGAGGATTGTTAAATGGGAGGGAAACAAGGGTAATTTAGGAATTTTAAATTAACGGGGGTGATAAAATGATGAAAACTTATTTTTGTAGGAGAATTAGAATGAAACTTTAAACAAAATAGTAAATATATAATAAATACAAGAGGAATGATAAAAATTTTCCACTATAAACCGGCAACTTATGATCTCACTAAGATCTCATAGAACAAAATGATATATTTAATGAGCAGATAGTAGTGAGGCTCTCATATTTAATGAGGGGAGAGGGAAGTAAGAGAAAAAGGCACCTGAGATGTAGGTATGTACACACTGACATCCTGTACTCTCCAACGCTTATTTCTTATTCGACAGTCAACGAATGAGGATAAGATTATAGGGAAATGAACTGAAATTTTTGGATTCAACAATTTTTTGGATGAGAATTCAAAGTTTAAAGTATCGGTATCACATATCATATTGATATGATACAATTGATAAAATATGATACGATATGATATAAATTGATACTTTAAATCTATCATATACCTCTTGAAAAATATTAATTTGATACTTGATACGATACTAATCAAACTTTAAACCCTGGATGAAATATCAACTACCATAAAGAGAACTTGTAGTTTTATAACAAAGTTGGCTTGATTTTGAAATGACCGATCTGATCTGGGCTAGTTTGCAATATAATGTATATTATGCAATACTAATCAAGGCAAGGGAGATTCCTCATGTTGCCGGCATTGGGTGAATCTCTTACATCACATCAATTAGCATGTGGGAATCGATTCCATCAAAAGAAGCACATAAGATCAGGAAAGAGAAAGAATGTATTAACCATGTGAAAGGTTCCCACACGAGAAAAATTTTCCCCATAATGCTTGTTTATGTAGTAAAATCTTTGAATAATGTTTAGCCAAATGGTCACCAATTATCGTCTTGGATCTTTTTTTTTTTTGTTTCTTGATAAGGTATTCTCTTGGATCTTACTTAAATGTTTTTGTTTCACCATTTAAGCAAACCGGTCAGGGACTAACAATGAAGATTATATGAAATTCTTATTCTTTTGGTTGGGCAATCTCTAGTTTTGGTACGTCATCCTTTGTACAGGAGACGTGTCACATTCTGTGGCAACACTCCAGATGGTCTTGATGTATAGAAAGACCATTTTCATTCAAGTTCTAGTGTTCCTTTCTTTTATTATTTTTTTAATTTTAATTTTTTTTTTTTTTACTTTTTGAAAAGTGAGACCTATATATAATTAAGTCACATAATTTAATCAAATTTAAGATCTCTAATCATGTGGTCTAGGAAACAGCTATGTAACTAATAATGATTGTTAAAATTGTATTTTTTTTTTTTTTTTAAGGAAAAAGATTTTCTTGATGTCAGAGCAAAATCGAAATTGCATGTTGTCATTTAGATTACCGTAGAACCCCTAAAAAATATCCTAAATATTCCACTATTTGACAAGTTTCTCGTAATACCTCTTCTAACTCCCGAAACTGCACATGAGCTTCGGCGGGAACCTAATCCCTTTTTTTTTATTAATAAAAGATAAATATTTATATCTTATGAAAAAAAAAAGATACTTAATTTTTATTTATTTATTTTTATATGCAATTGTTATGGTCAAAAGGTGATATGGACATCCAAGGAGATTAGTGGGGAAAATTTGCCATCTATATTGCATAAATAATAACCTGTACCAACTATTTTATCAAAAGAAAAAAAGAAAAAAACCTTGTACCAACTAAAGTAATGATTACCTTGCAACATTTTATTATATTATTAGTTATTAGAAAATATTTTTTCACCGGTGCCCATTTTTTTTTCCGACCTGTCTTTATATTGACTACCTTTCGGAGTATATATTTGGTTAAAATGTCCTAATATATATTTTTTTTCCTCTTTTAACTAAAGATCAGCAGAAGTCTATAATAGAATTGAAAATTGATGTACAAAAACGAAAATCTAGGTATACCTAGACAATGATAAAATACATAAGAAAAATACTAAATTTTACTATGAGACTCCACCTTCGACATTGCCATCACTAAAGACCACATGACACCAAAAGAATCAACTATAATTCCATAAATATTAAATAAAACAATGTATTACCTTTTTTTTTTTTTTTTCACTAGAAAATCATGTATATTAATTATGAAAAAGAAAAAGGGAAAATATAGTACATCAATGGGGGAAAACTAAGAGATCCTTCACAAATGGAAGAGAAGAGATAGCACCTAATCCACTTTCAGCATTGCCATCAGCAAAAATGGGCCACCATCCAACTCCACCACAAAACAAAGACACACAAAATAGCCTAACAAACTCTAGACCTTGGATGGCCTGAGGCATCCATATCCAGTTCCATCTGCACCAATCGTGACCAAACTGAAACCGGTAAAGATGATTCAAATTGCGCTGCTGATTTTATTAAGAAATCAGCCGCTGATTTTGCTAAGAAATCAGCCGCTGATTTTGCTAAGAAATCAGCCACTGAATTTGCTTCATGATAGCAATGGGTTTTTTTCCATTCCACTTCATCTAGAAAAACCATACAATTAATCCATCTTTGCCAAGCAATCCAAGGGGGTTTCTTTTGCCAAAACAGAATAGCAACCACCACAGAATCACACTCAATCCATAGGCGAGTTACACCCAGCTGCTTTGCCAACTCAACACCATATATAAGAGCGAGAAACTCCACCTCAAATTCGTTCGAACTCCAAGAAAATATCTGAAATTTGCGATCACCTTAACCTTTTCATTTTTGAGAACTCCTCCTACCCCAGCTTTCCTTGGCTTCCTAATAGAGCAGCCATCTGAATTTAATTTCACCCAACTGACTTGAGGAGGGCACCAATAAATAGAGTAAATTTTCCGAGGTCTATTGCGAACCCCAGAGAAACCCAATCTTCTTGTACGAAGCAAGTCCAAAATAGAAATTGATGATCTTGTGAGAATCATCGATTGGGATTTTAATTCACATCTAACCAACCCAAAGCAGCGCTCTATTGATGAGTTGACTCCCTCACACTTTCTTCCATTCCTTTCAAGCCAAAGAAAATAAGGAATCAAAACAAATCCCTTCATCCACAACCCCTTGATAGTTATCTTTTTTGCCTGATCTTTCCACCAGGCGATCAATCTATCCACACCATCAAAAGCAGGCTAGCTAACCCCAAAACATCCACAGAATAAATGCCAAAGAGAGATCGCAAAGTGACTCTCATAAAATGAATGATTTTTGAACTCCTCTGCAATACCACATAGAGTACATTGAGACGGCATTAAGACCCCTCGTTTTTTGACATTATCATCCATAGGAAGCTTATTTTTCATCATTCTCCATCCAAAAACAGCTTGTCTTGGCAAAAGAGATGAATTCCAAACCAAAGAATACCATCCGACCTTGGGCGATTCCCTTCTTACCTTCTCCCAAGCCGACTTAATGGAAAAAACACCAGAAGAGGTTAATTCCCAATGGCACTTATCCTCCAAATCTGAAATTAAAATCTCTTTTGCTTGGCCAAAAATATTCTGGAAAAAATCAGATTCGAAAGGAGGAAAGATCCATTCACCTTGAGTGATAAAATATGAAACACGAGCTTGCATAGAGTCAAAGTTCAGATGCAGATTTGATAGTTCTTCAATAGACTTGCTTCCTAACCAACTATCTCTCCAAAAATTAATATTCTGAACGTATTACCTATTAATCTCTATAAAATTGCAAAACTAAAATACATTTCTTTGTAAAATTAATGTCTAGAAATATTAGAGATACCAGATCTTATAATCTTAACATGCCAAGTTTTGAATAACCTTTGTACTTAGGCAGAGAATGTCCTTTGATTCCTCATAATTTATTATTGCCATGGAAGTACCCTTCTGTCTTCTTAATGTGTAGATCTCAATATGTTTAAGGGTGTTAAAGTAAATAAAGGGGAACTAAGGGGTAGTGCAATTGATGAGCAACGAACTTATTTTGTAAAAATATCAGTTGAGGACAAAAGTCAACTGTGTCAGTTATTAGGAATTAGAAATGTCTACCTATGCATTATATCTGGGTACAAATTTATGCCACCCTAGTTCCAAAGTTGCAGAGCTCAATGTGGTGAACAGAGTTGAAACAAAAGGTAAACTTCTTGAAACAGCAGCTTTCTAACTCATCTTGATTGCTCAGTCTAGCTGTTTTGTCCTCCCTTCCTACCTTGTGTTATATTAGGTTCCACTCTTAAAGTATTTTGCTAATGGTAATCTTTTGGATAACTCTATTTTTCTAAAAGCAGCTCTTGGACTTTGAACAAACATGGCTAGTATTATTATTCTCAAGAGTATGGTTTATATCAGGAAGGTGATGGTTAGAATGTTTCTCTAATTTTTAGTATGTTTCCATCTTCCATAGCTTCTACGAATATCAAAGTGTCTCATACTCTGCATCTTTTCCAGGGCCAGTGGATATGTCAATTTACAAAATCTGGCGATCTTGCTATAAAATATGTTGTTATGTATTGATTAAGAATTTGAGCCCATATCCACCTTCTCTGGCTATTACTTAAGTTGGTGGAAATTTGTATGGAAATTGCGTTTCACCTTAATTTTAAATTAAAATGTTTATGTGGAGATAGTTCACAATGGCATTCCTATCAAAGCCCATTTAGGTAGGAGTTTGGATCAGGTCGTCCTATAAGAACTATTTTCGTACAGTGTCAGATCCATACTTGGAATTCACTCAATGTGAAAACCTATTATAAGAAGAGAGAGATTGAGTGGATTCCATGTTTGGATCAGGCATCGCAAAAGAATGATTCTCGTATGAGGACCAAATCCGGACTTTAACTAGATGGGTGTTTATATGAAGATAGTTATTAATCGCATTCCTACCAAAGCCCATCTAGTTAGGTGGTTTGCGTATGCTTTTGCAAAAGGGAAGCAGAGACTAAATGACATATTTTCTTTTCTTGTGATTTTTCCAAAAAGAGTTTGGGTGTGGTTGAAAACTGTTTGAGGGGAAATAATCCTATGGTTTTCAAATCGCATCTTACATGAAAGGGATTGGTCCCAACTTATTAGTCATGGGTTTTTTTCTTCACTCACCAATGTGGGATTATTTTCTCCACAACAGATCGGGATCCAAGTTGCGTCCATGTAAATATTGTTCATTTTTGACGTCTTGGTCCGAGGCCCTGAGGTTGACTAATATCTGTAAGGTTTTCAAGACACATTTTACATGGAAGGGATTGACCCCTACTTAAGAGTCACGAGTTTCTCCCATCACTCACCAATGTAGAATTGTTTCCCTTGCAACAAGTATTGAAAGACTTTCAAGTAACTCGGTGCTGGATTTTTTCTTTTTCTGAGCAATAGTTCTATGTCTTCATCTGATCATCAATGTGTCTTTAGGATAATTGCTATATCTTTGTAATTCATTTGGAATCATAGAAATATGCCATTTTTCGAAAGCCTGATCTGAACCCTATTCTTGTTCTTCAGAGTATATCTAAATGGACTTCTGATTTGCAATTATCTTCCAATCCTCATGCATCCTCTCTTGCTTCCCCATCTACCACAGGCTACACAAACTTGCCCACTATGGACCATCCCATTAAATTTAATTGGGAAAATTGCACCCCCACCCTCGTAGTTTGTCGAAATTACATGTGGGGTTCAAAGGTTTGAACAATTTACACCCCCTCCTCTGTAGTTTGAAAGATTCTTACACTTAAGTCCAATCCGTTAGTGTCTAAGAGTTTGAAACTGTTAGCTGGTGATCTCCTCAAGGCTAAGTGAAGAGACCAAAAGACCCTCCACTTAAAACAAACCATCGTGGGTGTTGCTGTAGTGAACATAAGCATAACCAAGGGACCGCCGAGTGCTCAAATCCCTGCAAACGCGAATAGACACGACCTGACCAAGCTTGTTGAACAGATCGTAAAGCTGCAAGTCCGTCACATTAAACTCAAGGTCTCCCATATATAGAGAAGTAGACACATACAGGTTTGTCCCAGTGTTGCCCGCTGCATTGGGGCCAGAGAGAGGAGCCTGAGATTGAACTTGAACCTATGCCATCTCCAACAAAGAAAACCCTTACAATCCTAAACCTCGACTCTCTTTTTTTGCACTTCTTTTCTAAAATTTTTGCTTTTTTTTTCTTTTTTCTTCCTCTCCTCTTGTTATTGATAAAACTCTTTGCTTTGCTTTTACGCTAAAATAAAAAAGAAAGCCACACCAGTTGCTCAACGAAAAGTCGTAGAGAATAGGAGAGATGAATTAGAACTAAAATCTCTTTCCCTCCCTCTCTCCCAATAGCAAAATAGTGAAAGGTTTTTGCTGGAAAAAAATTATCTTTCCTAGGGGGGGTAATACGGTCTTTTGCTCTATAAAACTAATAGCATGTTCACACCATCAATGATAGGGGAGGGGACATAAATCGTTCAAACCCTTAGACCCACATATAATTTCTGCAAACTACAAGGGAGGGGGGGCGTAATTTTCCCAATCTAAGTTTACAAAAACAAGAAAAAGTTATATATTTGTTTATATTTATTGCCATGAATTTAGGCAGAATCTCCAAGGGATACAAGGAGCACTACTATTGGGTGACAAATCCATGGAGGCTTAGACGAAGCTACTTCCCAAGAAGGATGAGGTGATTTGGCCTTGAGAATGTTTCGACGTTCAGTTTGATATAAACAGTTTCCTTGAGAGTTGTAATGTTCTTGTAATTAAGAAACAATTTAAGGTAGTAGGTATATCCACTATCTGGCATGTCGGGTTAGGGTTGAAAAATAACAATTTAAGGTAAATTTAAGGTATTAGGTATACCCCTGAAACATAACATCGGCAGCGAGGTGTTAGTTTCGAAATGAAAAAGACTTAATTATCCCTTTTATATAGTTGAATTAAAGCATCCAACAATAAATACAAATAATATCCTTTCGTACTTATAAACCTAAATTCCTTAAATTCCCCAAATCGAAGAAGACAACGGCTCAAGGTTTTCTACAATACCTTGTTTGGCGAAGGTGGAGAAGGTAGTTCTACACCGTAAAGGTGAAGAGACAACTTCTGGAGAAGCTATGTTGGACAATTAGGGGAAAATAAACCCTAGCACATAGAGAAGCATATCCATAGGGAAAATCATAAATTCTAGTATATAGAGAAGAAAATAATAGGGGAAATTAGCGATGTAAGTTTGGCCTTGACGGCCCGAACACGATCTGAGCCTGAACAAGGCCTGGGTTAAGATTTCTAACCATGAGGTGAGTTAGGGCTCAAAACAATGACCCTAGGTTATGGTTGGGTCAGGCTTGGGTTGAGGCCTACGCCAAGCCCGTCCCAAATCAATCCGGCCCTTATTTTAACCATGACTTATGTAATATAATTTAGGACTGTAATTCTATCTTTTTATTTTGAATAATGGAATTGGGGACCTAGGGTTAGACTAATGTTTTACAAAACCCCGCCCAACCCTGTCCTGTTTCACCCCTGGGGGAAATCATAAACCATAGAACATAGAGAAGCTAGTCCATGAGGGAAATTGTAAAAACCAAGCACATAGAGAAGCAAATCCATAGGGAAAGAATTTACCTTCACCTTGCAAGTTGTAGTTCACCGGAGATTAGGGTTTCCTATATGTAGGTCATCTAAGAAGATAGATTAGGAATAACCACAGATACAGAGGAGAGATTACGGCATCACTGCAAGCTTGAGAGAATAGGACATCACCACAGCAAACTACCAAGTCGCTAGAGAAGAAAAAACGATGATAGCAAGTAAGCTTTCCTTGCCGGAGAAGAAAGAGGGAGCGAAGAAGATTATGTTTCATATGTCACAATTCAGGGAGAGGATAGATTTAGTTTTGTTGGAAGATTGAAGACAATAGAGAAGGATATTATAAAACATTAGCAAAATATGACATGGCTTAACGGATCACACCTCAAACCTCACTAACAATGTTATGTTTCAAGATGAAAATGTAATAAATAAAACTTCAAGGGATAGGTGTAACTGGACCAAACATCAGGGGAGGTTGGTTTAAATTTTCGGGGAAAAAAAAAAAACCCGTCAACCTTTGCTATCCAATAAGGGTACTCTCAATTAGGAGTGAAACAACGTCAGGTTGGACTGGGTTTGTTAAAACCCTAACCCAACCATAGGTCTTCAAAATTCAACCTAGGCCCACTCCAACCTTGCCGGGTTCATGTTCAGGCCCAACCCTACCGTGTTCATACCAGCCCAATCCGGCTCTGACAGACCTGTCTTGAGTTGACCTTGGCTTCTGCAATGATTGGATTAACCTTGATTGACTTATTTTTTCCATTAATATCATATACATTAAAAACTTATAGAAAAATAAAATACCAATAGGAGCCCTAAATTCTAATATAAAAAATCAAGATTAAATTTTGGGTTGGGTTAAGCCGAGTTACAGTTGAGGCCTCAATCCGAGTCTAATCCAACCATGACTCAGGGTAAAAAAAAAAAAAAAAAAAAAAACTTAACCCAAACTCTATTCTAGCTCAGAACAAGTCATAACGAATGCAGATTGTTAGGGTCAAACTTTCACCCCTACTCAATAGTTTAGGGCATTACATTCATAGTGGTATGAGACAACCAATTAATAAATATCAAGGACTACTAGTGGCGCATGAAATTTCATAAATTCCATAATTAATGCATTGATTTCCAAGCGATGTAAAGGAATCCTTTGATGAACTTGCACGTTCGACAAAACCATTAAACAAGCAGCCCCATGCACTGCCATAACAAGAACAGTTGATTTATGGTGAAGAGAGTGGTTTATTGAGGATTGGTTACATAAAAAATCATTATGTATTATTATGGGCCCTATCCACGTGGAAGAAGAAAAGAACGTGCAGGGTTTAATAAGGTTTTTGACTTTCTCTTATATTCCTCCAATTGTAACTTGAAAGGAAAATGCACTGACATCATTGTGATCCACACTATAATGCACAAGCATATGACACCCTGGTGGAAGGCAGGGGCTTTTTGTTTTTTTGGGAGAGGTGGGGTGGGGGAGGATGTGAGAATAGCTGGCCAAAATGATTTGCCCTAGGACCAAGTCATATTAGTCAGTCTCATAGGCTAAGCTTGAACAAATACATTTTATGAATAATAACATATATGATTTTATCATATAATCATTGAATCACAAAATTAAATTATAAAGATTGATGAATATCATTAATTATCGATTGTGAAGAATTTATCATCATTATATTATTTTCATATCTTTATTCTTACAATCCCAATCACGAACACAATGGATCCTCTAGGTTTTCTCCACTAGCTCCCCTTAATGCTCTCTTGGTGATAGAGTCAATAATGAAATTGACGTTAGGGTAGGAGGAGGACCTAGAGTCCTATTAAATAAAGTTTTTGCACCCTCCCATCAAGGTGTGTCAAATAGGGTAAGACTCTTTTTCCTAATTAGACGAGGAGTGGATTTCCTATTTAGAATCCAAGTCTATGAGATTAGTATCGATCAATTATCTAATTGGTATATGAGACAATAATAAAGAATATTCTTACAATCTCCCACTTTTACTATATGACCACAGAATAACAATCTCAAACATAATTTGGTTTCTAACATCATATTGCAGTATTTGAAAGTAAACCCATCAACTTTATGTCATCACAATCATAATACCATATTTGAACAAAACTACTAATGTGGATCATGGCGGTCATACATCATATAATGACATACTCCCTTCTATAGTCACAACACTAATAACCTCATCCAAACAAGTGCAAAAATAGGGAATAGACTAGAAAAGTCTATAACTAAATGGTCCAACATAATATCTTACATATATTAAATAAAATGTATACACACAATAATAAAGTGAAAATTTCCAGAAACAACAAATATCATGATCATTTAAATAAATAAGTAAAATTTTTTAGCATAATATGACCATTACATCAAGCTTTACATAAACCCATGTCCATTACAAGATCTGTAAAGTGTTTAGGTGCTAATGCCTTGGTCATGAGATCAGCAATCATCAGACCTGTCTTAATGTGTGTAATAGACACTTCTTATTTCTAAACTGTCATTTACAAAATTGTATTTTACTCCAATATGCTTCGTTCTACTTAAATGTTTATCATTCTTGGAGTAATATACGGCAACAACATTGTCACAATACATTCTCAGCGACTTCGAAATGGTGTCGATAACCCGAAATCCTGAGATAAAATTTCGTAATCAAATTGCCATAGATGTGGCTCAAAGCATGCCACAAACTCTGCTTCCATAGTAGAAGCAGAGATACAAGTCTGTTTTTTGGACTTCCAAGAAATCGCCCCACCAGCAAGTAGAAAGATGTATTTTGATGTAGATTTCCTACTGTCGAGGCATCCTACATAATTCAAGTCTGAACATCCGATCACTTCTAACTAATCAGAAGCTTTGTAAGTAAGTATGTACTCTCTAGTCCCCTTTAAATACCTCATCACCTTCTTTGCTGCAACCCAATAATCCATGACAGGATTACTCACATATCTGCCTAACATACCAACAGCAAAACTGATGTCTGGACGAGTACAAGTCATTGCATACATAAGACTCCCTACTACGGAAGAATATAGAATATCCTTCATTTGTGCTCTTTCCAGATCATTCTTTGGGCACTGATTTAGACTGAACTTATCTCCTTTGATCATGGAAAAAACACCTGATTTGTAATTCATCATGCCATATCTTTCCAAAACTTTATTAATATAGGTTTTCTGTGATAGCCCAAGTATCCGACGAGATTGATCACGAAATATCTCAATGTCGATAATGAAAGAAGCTAAACCCATATCTTTCATTTCAAAGTTCTTAGAAAAAAAGGTCTTTGTATTACTCAACAAATCAAAATCATTACTAGCAAGTAAAATATTATCTACATATAAGACCAAAAATATGAATTTACTCCCACTAAGTTTCAGATATATACACCTATCGAAGGTATTCTCAATAAATTCGAAAGAAACAATGATGTGGTTAAATTCAATATACCACTGTCTAGAAGCTTGTTTAAGTCCGTATATGGATTTCTTAAGTTTGCACACTAGATTTTCTTTTCCTTGATCACTAAATCCCTTATGTTGGTTTATGTAGACTTCCTCATCTAAATCCCCATTCAAGAATACAGTTTTTACATCCATTTAGTGAAGCTCTAGATTATAATGAGCTACTAATGCTAATATGATTCTCAGAGAATCCTTCTTAGAGACAGGAGAGAAGGTTTCATGGTAATCAATTCCTTCTTTCTGAGTGAATCCCTTTACAACTAGTCTAGCTTTATGTCTCTCAATATTACCCTTTGAGTCGTATTTGGTTTTAAATACCCATTTACAACCAATCACCTTAAAGCCCATTGGTAATTGAACGAGATCCCAGACATCATTGTCACTCATGGACTTCATCTCATCTTTCATGGCGTCTACCCATTTAAGAGAATCATTATCCTTTATATCCTGTGAAAAGGTTAATGGGACATTCTTGATTCTAATATCAAATTCTGATTCTTAGAGATATATTATACAGTCATCAGGAATAGCAGACCTCCTAACCCTTTTGAGGTCTTCCTTGAATTTTCGATTGAGAAACATTCATAGTATTGTCAGTGGTAACTACATCATGGAGTGATACATCTTTAATAGTTTGTTGTTCCATAGGATCATTTTCAATAGTTACATGTGGGACAACATCATCATGATGAATATGTACATCTTCTATAGTTTGTTGTTCCACAAGATCATTATGAACAGTCATCCGTGAAACAATAATATTATTACGATGTACATAAGTCAATAAGGAAATTTGATGTTCTTCAAATACCATATTACGTGGTTTCTCACTCCCACTAATGTTACCATCCTCTAAGAATCTAACAGTTTGAGTTTTTACAATTCTGGTACTGTGTGTGGGTGCATAAAACCTGTAACCCTTTGACCACTGACAATAACCAATAAAATAACAACTTATGGTTTTAGGGTCAAGTTTTCTTTCATGTGGATTGTACAATCTAGCTTCAGCAGGACAACCCCATACATGTAAATGCCCTAAACTAGGTTTTCTTCCATTGCATAACTCGTAAGGAGTTTTAGAAACTGACTTACTAGGAATCCGGTTCAAGATATACACAGTTGTCTTTAATGCTTTGCTCCACAAGAATTTACGTAATGAGGAGTTGCGCATCATGCTATGTACCATTTCTGTGATAGTACGATTGCGTCTTTCTGCAACCCCATTTTGTTCATGTGTACCAGGAGTTGTGTATTCAGGGGTTATACTCTTCAACTTAAGGAATCGGGTAAATGGTCCTTCACTTTGTCCTACATCAATATGTCTACTATAATATTCACCCCCTCTATCAGATCTTAATAGTTTTAATATTTCTATCTAACTTATTTTCGACTTCAGCATAAAACACTTCAAAAGCATTCAAAGCATCAGATTTTTCTTTTAATAAGTAGACATAACAGTATCGTGAGTAATCATCAATAAAGGTGATGAAATATTTTTCATCAGTTATAAAAAGATCAAAATGACCACAAATATCAGTGTGTATCAATTCCATAAGTGAATTGGTTTTTTTGACAACAACTTTATTTGTCTTAGATTGTTTACCTTTAATACAATCTATACAAGTGGTGAAGTCATTGAAATCTAAATTTGATAATATTTAATGCTTCACTAACCTCTCTATTCTAGGTCTAGAAATATGACCTAAACGTCTATGCTATAGGGATGAGAAATCATCATTGTTGAATATATGTTTTGCTCTAACATTTACATGCAGTGCAAGAATGGATTTAGAAAAATTAGAATCTAAATTAAGTTTATAAAGACTATCACATATATATATATATATATATATATCCAATGCAAACTAGATTGGTGTCTTTATAAACATGTACAACCTTATCACCAAAAGTAAACTTAAAACCATCACAATCAAGTCTCAATAATGAAACTAAATTTCTAGAAATAGAAGGAACATAAAGAGTATCCATAAGGTCCAACTGGAATCCGGTGTCCAAAATGAGTCTATAAGTGCCGATGGATCAAACTTCAAACTCTTGCAAGTTTTCCATATAGACGATGCTCTCACTTTGATTTGGTTTCCGAGTTGTAAGAAAGCTCTGCATAAAATTAGAAATATGAACAGTTGCTCCTGAATTAATCTACCAAATATTATAAGGAACATCAACAAGATTGGTTTGAAAATATACTAGGATAGAATCATTACCTTTCTTTTAGAACTAAGTCTTACGTTTCTGACAGTCTTTTTGAAGGTGTCCTATTTTCTTACAGAAGAAACACTTTAACTTGTCAGTTTTCTTTTCCTTGTCATCAGACTTTGGATTGGAGGCTTTCTTTGATGCATTGTTCTTTTTAAAATTTCATCTTTTCCTTTTATTCTGGTTGGATGCAAAATTAACCACCTGGTCTCCCTCGTCATTCAATCTCCTTTCCTCTTGGACGCACATACTCTGAAGTTCATTCAAAGTCCACTTATCTTTATTTGTATTGTAGTGGATTTTGAATGCTCCAAAACGAGGAGGAAGTGAAGTCAGAATGATTTGGACAAGACAACCTTCACTCATTATCAATTCGAGGGATTTTAGTTGTGCACAGATACTTACCATTTCAGAGATATGGTCCCCTATCCCATTAGTACCAGTATATTTCATTGTTACTAGTTTAGTCATCAAAGTCCCAACCAAAGATTTATCAGCAATAGCAAAACGGTTTTATACAATGGTTAAGTATTCCTTTGCATTTTCAGAAATTGGTATGAAGCTTTTGATAGTCTTGCTAATCGTCTTCATGATATATAAAAGACAAAGACGGTTAGAACGCTCCACCAATCATGTAATGTAACCTCATCATCAGTGCTCTCATCAGTGAGAGTAGTAGGTTTCTCATTAGGCACAGCATAATCATGATCAATTCAGAAGTGGCACGTTGTTCGAAATAGGGATAGGTGTTGAACCTATGAATAAGAATAAATAATACATGCTTATCAATCATTATACTTTGAGTTTCAGTAATAGAATATTAAAATTCTAGAAAAACAACCTATTGTATCATTACAATCTATCCTGTGGGATTGAGATGGTAACATGCTAATGGTTCACTTTACATTAAATGGAAGACATCATTAGGGTAAAATATTTAAATCATCAAACTGATCAAATAAAATGTATATCTGTGGATATTTTCATCCTATTTAACCATTAAACTATCATATATAGATCAACGCAGTCAATCAAGAATGTATACTTGCGGATATTCACATTCTATCTTGACTGTTACATAACGATCATCATAAGACCCTAAAGTTTGAAATTTAAATTGAATGTGTGTTAGGATTATGTTTAAGGCCAACATATATAATTATTGTGATTAAGAAAAATGTGTACCTATAGATACTCCCATTCAACTTAATCACATAATCATTGATATCCCAAACACATTTAAATTTGAGAATTATACACTTTCAATTTAAATTTAACATAAATTGTCATCCAAAAATCATAAGTATTTTAAAATAATGCATAAAGACATAGACAACATCTATTTCTATCTATTTTTACTATAAAAACTATCCTAGAAATCATAGAAATTTAGTTGGTAATAGAGTGTATAAGAAGAAATAGATGTACAATCTATGAAATATGTACAAACTTAAGTAAAGAGTACAAAGAAACCATATCTATTATGAATAGAATCAGAAATAAGGCATAAAGATAAACATATTCAAAAATAAAAATAAATAACCAAGAATAGAAACAATGAGAAAAGTGTTTCTGGTTTCTTATTTCTCTTTCTATTTATACAATAACCCTTTAATGGGCTTAAGTAAGAAATAGAGATGAGTTTATTTCATAATGGGTTCATGGTTTCATTTAATCAAAAGTCTTTTAATGGGTTTAAACAAGGAAAAGATGGACTCACATAATGGGTTTATTTCATTAAATCCCATAATATGAGCTTTCATAATGGGTTTAGTTTATTAAACCCGATATATGTGTTTTTTTTTTTTCCCTTTAAGTAGGGTGCCACAAACTCAAAACCCTAAATTACATTATACAAAATAAACCATTGGATAAAGTATAACAAATAAACCCTAATTTACAATTAGAGTTAAAATTTTTTTTAATACTTGTGAGTCCCATGCAAATAACATAAAAGAGATTTTTTTAAATTAATAAAGGGATTTTGCAATTGTCCGTATGATATCGGTCATGAATCATATGGATTAATATCAAAACTAATACAATTCATCCCATTCAAGTCGATCTGATCAATCGGATCCATATTAACATAATATGGGTACTGTTCACTATTCATGAACAGTACCGAGTAACCCACTCACCTACTTTAACATAATATGGGTACTGTTCATGAACAGTATCGATACTATTCATGAACAGTATTCTCCATGTGATTCAAGAATGCATTGGTGTAACCATAAGCTCTGATACTACTCAAAGGATGTTATTCCTACTAATAATAACAGATAAGATCTTGCCATACAATCACTGAATCACAAAATTAAACTATAAGGGTCGACACATAACGTTCACCATCGACTGTGAAGAATTTATCGTCATTATATTCTTCCCATATTTTTATTCTTACAATCTCAATCACGAACACAATGGATCCTCTAGGTTTCTCCTACTAGCTCTCCTTAATGCTCTCTTGGTGATAGAGCCAATAATGAGACGTTAAGGTAGGAGGAGGACCTAGAGTTCTATTAAATAAAGTTTTTGCACCCTCCCATCAAGGTGTGTCAAATAGGGTAAGACTCTTTCCTAATTAGACGAATAGTGGATTTCTTATTTGGAATCCAATTCTATGAAATTAGTATCAGTCAATTACCTAATTGGTATATAAAATAATAATAGAAAATATTCTAGAGAATATATTTACATTTTAATCTGTTGTTTGGAATTGCTAGTCTAATGCATGTAATTTATATAAGGGAAAAGGTTCTCTGAACCTAAGGTGTATACTACGTATCCTCACATATATTATTATATTAACTTTTCTTTTAAATAAGATATAATGATTAGAAAGATAAATGTGAGAGGATGTAAAATACCCAGTTTGCTCAGAGACTCTCCCTTTATTCTGGGACTCGGGTGCCACTCAAACCAAAGGAGCAACCATTGGCCTAAACAGGTACAAGCTCTGCTGCGCTCGAAAGAAAAAAAAAATTGCATATTAGTAGTAAATTAGTTGAATGATGAAAATCGCATAACCTTCGGCAGTTCATGCTTGAAGTCACCGATCAACAGATGGATAATATGAGATAGCAAAAGCCAATAACTTGTGTCATTTTTTCCAAGAGTTCTAAATATTTTCTAGAGATGATGGCACAAAAACAAAATGGGGTGCATTACTATAGAAGTCTGATCCCAGCAGATAGAGATGAAAAATAAACCTTACCTTCCAATTTCCAGTTACAACATTACGAGTTTGTATAAATATGATTCACAATACGTCTTCATGGTTGTTGAACCAGAGAACTATATGGCATACCTAACCATCTTCCCTAATAGTACAAATGCCTACGAAATTAAAATTTAGCAGAGAGCCTATCCGATAAACTTTACAAAAACATAGAAGCATATCTTTTGTCAGTAATTTGTGAAGACAATTTTCTCTGAGGTTGAATTTCCTTCAGCAAGTTGCATAAAACTATTTCCAAACAATAATGATCCTTCAGATCACCTACCATACTGACTTGCAGGAATAGATCGACCACCTCTTTCACTACCAAGATCATCATCATCTACTTCACTCCCATCTAAACAAAGGGCATTGTTGTTGACACTTTGCTCTGAACTGGCATTGCTGCTTGTGGCAAGAGGAGAATCTGAGATGCTTACTGTCCTGCTTCTGGTTGTCCCTGACCTTACACTATACATTGAAGAAGCTGGGATGTTTGTCATCAATGGGCGCAAGTTTCCTGGAATGCTTCGCCTTATATCCTGGTTTCAGGCACAAATAAAAAATATTTCAAATAGCATCCAATGTGTTTAGCACTTGCTCTCAAGATCTATAGAAGAAACTCCGACAAGTCATATCTTAAGGTGACAAATACACAGGATTTACTTATAAACATCTCAAAGTTATATCTTAAGGAGACAAATACACAGGATTTACTTATGAACATCTCATTTAATCTATTTATGGCATGCAAATAGAGGATATCTCATAGTGGTAGTTGTGACTCAAATGGTGAGTCATCATTACCCCCACCTCAGAGAGCACCACAATCCCACACGGGTGGTGCATGTGCATGGTACAGGAATTCTAGGGGGTCAAGCTTAGCTTGATTTTAAAATCTATGGTTACAAGGGCAGCTACTTCATGTAAACATAGAAATGGAAATTCTACTCTACCTCTAAGATATTTTGAATTAAAGAATATTCAAGAAAGCTACATCTGACAACTTTGTGCAGGTAAACATAGATGAAGTGGATTCTAAGGATCGGGATATCATGACTGTAAGTAATACATGAATTGACCAAATCTTTGTTCCACCGTCATATATTCTTCTTTCATAAATAAGAAAATGGTACCAAGCAAGAAGAAAGGAGATACATACCATATGCCTCAAAGCCATATCTAAAGATTTCTTTGAGAGTGTTCTTCCAAAGCCTAAGCTATCTGGTGATGATGATGACTTCCCTCCGGAGTTGTTTTGGGTAGAGTGTGGCTCGTCTCTCTTCGGGGGTGCCAGTTTCCTCATGTTTATTACTCTTTCCACCATCTTTGTTCCAATTACAACAGGGCTAACGTTATCACTACTATTGGAGTGTGATCGACTCACTGCAGGAACAGAGCTTCCACTGGTATGGATGCTACCATTTGGAGCCCGTCCCCTTGAAGGAGAACATGATTGCCTTCTTGTTCTTCCATTGGAACCTGCCTCCACAGAGGATGATCTAGCACTGGGAGCTCCAGGTCTACCCCTAGAGGCTGAAAGTGGCCTTTCAGGTAGTGATGTCCTTAGATTTGGGGGAGCATCGAGTGAGAACCCAGGCATCTCCGAGGGATTCCACGTTCTGGATTTTACTGTTGGAGAACTGCCACGTGATGGCACCAGTTTTGTTGCTGCTGTAGGAGCCGACTTCGTAACTGAAGAAGACCGTACAGGAGGAGCAGAGACCCTAGGTACACTTGATGTTGTTGGCGTTCTACGAGTTGGTGTTGTTGACCTTGATATGGGCTTGGCTGCTGGTACAGTTGGCGTTTTTGACCTTGATATGGGCTTGGCTGCTGGTACAGTTGGCGTTGTTGACCTTGATATGGGCTTGGCTGCTGGTACAGTTGGTGTTGTTGACCTTGATATGGGCTTGGATGCTGGTACAGTTGGCCTTGCTGTTGGTGTAGAAGATCTAGCCACAGATCTTGCAGGGGTGGAGGATCTTGTAGGAGCCGTGCACTTAGATGAAGGCAAGGTGGCTCGTGAAGTAGGCGTGGATGGTCTTAAGGGTTTAGCTGGTGCCGTTAATGTTGGTCGTCCAGTTGGTGTTTGAGGTCTAGATGCAGTTGAAACTGGTCCTCCAGATGATGAAGGTCTTCGAGTTCCTGTAGGAGTAGAGCTCAACCCAGGGGATGAAGTAGGTTGCCTAGATAAAGGATTGCCCCTTGGTACAGGCTCAATCTGTGGATTTGCTAACTGCAACAACATCGGGGGAAGAAAATGACTTGGCAGCATGACATTGAGACTTAAGAAAGAAGATTGCCTCAAAAAAAAAAAAAAAAAATACAGAACATCTCAGAGCCCACTTCAGTTACATCCTAATTCATCATAATGGAGTTTAGATATTATTATTATTTTTCCTACATTCAGCTGATCAGATACATAAAATAAACAAGTTCCATAATGCATCAGCTGGGAACAATGTAGTAAGCAATGTATGGATCATATGGGTCAGATAAGGATTTTTTTTTTTCGAATCTCTTAATATAAACATTAAACCAATCTCCTCACTGAATATTGCCATATCGGTCCATTGCTTCCAAGATTCTAGGGTTTGCTTTCTCAATGATAATATGACCGGATGAACATATTGAAACAAGGAACCAAAATCTAAGGATAAATCATGTTCCTTGTCATGCCAACAATTACAAACTAAACAGTGTAATATTAAGCTTGTCATGCATGCAAGGGGATGAACTCTCGGTTGTGGCTCAAATTTGTCACACCTCCGGTTGGGTTTCTGAGCTTCCCAAGAAATATTAGACCCATTGAAGGATGGATACTACCTTTAAATACTATTTTACAGGTGTGAATGTTCAATTTATCAACAACAGTTGTAGTTTTCATAAATTATCACTGTTTGTCCATAAAGTGACGTAGGGAGATATGTCCAAGTTTATGAAGGTTATGATACTTTGTTTCATGCATCAACATCTTTAAATAGTATAACATAGTTTCCAATGATCAAACTGCAGCGTGATATCAAGCATCCAAAAGTGAAATAGAGTTCTCACCCTAGACTTCAATGAAACAGGACGTGTTTTAGGAGTCCCAATCTGACTCATAAATGGCTTCTGTGATTCCATCTCCAAGGACGGGAAAAGAGGAGTACCAGGTGGTGTAAGAAGCCTGTAAACATAACAAGAATAAAAATACCATTTCCAAACAGACATATACACACCAAGCACAAAAATATCCTGAGCACAAGATATAAAGTAAACATCTTACATTTCATGTTCATGCCAGACAAAGCTACTTCACCATTTGTAATCATAATATAGTCTCAGAGGATTTTTATATTTAAAAAAGAAACATTGTGCTAAATCGATCCATCTCATTTGTTGGACTTCCACATTCTCCAACAAATACAAGTACTTTTCAGATGACTAAAAACATTACAGATAAAAATTGGACAATCAAGCAACAACCCAGATAAAATGGTTGCAGCTGTTAGAATGTTGGATTGATGATTGGCAAAACAAGTAAAGAAAGAATCAGAAATTTATTGAGGCAACTTTGCAGGAGAACAAGGAGATGAGAAAATGTGGTTAAGTAGATTGAGATGGTTCAGCTATGAAAAAAAAGTACCAGCAAATAGCTTCATTTTTTTTTTTTTTTGGGTGAAAAATACCAGCAAATACACCAGTCAGGAATGATATCATATGAATTGTAAGTGCTGAAAGGAAAAGGCTGAAGATCACCTATTTTTCAGCGGTGAAAGAAGACCCATTTGGTTAACAGTAGACATGACCTACCCCCAAAAAAATGGGACAGGACAGGATTAGAAAACCTGACCCTTGTTGTGGAACCCGGGTCACAAGACATTTGAGTTCCGTATGGGCCACCTGATTCAACAAAAGCCCATGCAAAAAAGGGAATGGCAAACTAATAATAAACCAGATTTTCCAATGGGTTATTGGTAAATAAAGAAGCAATGGGATACAAAGACTATTTATGACATTAAGGAAGGGTGGAATAGGTAGTCACATAGAGAAGGTCTATAAAGGTAATTATAATTTAACAGTTAGGGAAATACTAGGAATCAAAAGTAACCAAAAGATAGGAGAGAATTAAGGATTAAGGAAGAGGGAAAAAATGTAAATAGCAGGGAACAACAGAAAGTAAGAGAAGAAGGAAGAATAAGATATAGGGAGAGGAGAAGATAGAAAGGAACAACAGAAAGTAAGAAAAGAAGAAAGAATAAGACATAGGGAGAGGAGAAGATCTCACAGAAAAGAAGAGGGGGGGGGGGAGAGAAGGGATCGCACAAGCCATGCAGCTCCAACCAAACAACTCACAATTTCATCATCTCCAATATATCGAATGAACTGGGTTACAAGCATATTTATAAAAACGAAACTGAAAGTTTCCTAATTTTAGTCTAATGCTGAAATAGAAGTAAAATCTCTCTCTCCTAATTATCTAACACAAACTAAATCTATAGTGGAATGAAACTCTAAAACTAAAATGGAAATGAAATCTAACCTAAATAAAAGATTACAAGATAAATCCAAATAATTAAATAAATAAACTACTAATATCCTACTAGACCCAAATCCCAATTTGGCCCGTTCTCGGTAGGTACTCCCGGACAGGTTTGGCCTAATCCAAAGAACTGCTCCTGCATTAACCTAGTGGCTGGGGAAAAGGCGGGTTTGTTCATTGTTTTGTAGTAAATCTGACCTTCAATGATGGATTTGTGAGAATCTAGAAGCTTTGGACAATGAAATTCAGTTGCATACAAAAATGATCAATATATTGAGGAGCTTATGTATATTAGTAGATGGCAGGTATCTTGAAGAGTGGTTCTTAATGCCTCTAAGAAAAGTGCCGAGAGAAATAAATGGAGTTGAGGAGAAGAATATGTACAACATGATCATTTTCAAAAGAACAGAACTAAAATTTTTGTATCGAAAATGAATATGAAACTGGATGATGGCTTAATGGCAAAAACTGATCCTATAAGATAAAGGAGAAAAGCCAAAGTCATGGGATAAAGACTACAACCTCGCTACAGCAGTATGCATTCCCAATGGACAAAGAGAACAAGGATAGAATTGCATTGTGATAAGAGAACAGATCAGATCACCAAGGTTTGGCATAACTGGTCATTGTTTCAAGACAAAGCAACAAAAGCAATGTGGTTTTTGAATATTTATTAGGATTTCCATATCTCAAAGACTTCTGAAAATGTACATACCTAATGACACAAGTTCAGTTTCAGGAAGCCTTATCAACCCAACCGCTAAGAATAATAATGGGTGTACATACCTAATGACAGAAGTTCAATTTAAGGGAGCCTGTTCAACCCAGCCACAAAGAATAATAATGGGTGGATGAATCCCAGGGAAAAAAATTCCTCCTTCCATTGCTGCAGCAATTGAAGAAGACGAAGTTTCTAAAATGCCAAAAAGGATATGAATGGAAGCAGAGAGCGACACAATGACTTTTTACTTAACAGAAGACATAGCCTGGATGGAAAGCAATGGTGCAGAAGGTTTACATAAGCTGTTTGGTTGGAACTGAAGTAAAGGGAAGGGAAACCAAATTAATACAAAAATAAAATGGAAACTTTGTACCAACAATGATTATAACAAACTCCAAAACTTATTATTAAAGTAATTAACCTTCACTTCACTTTCAAGCAAATTCCTTGGATTTATATTGGAAAATATGACAAGCCCAATCTGTTTGAAAGTTCTATTCACCATTTTTTGTACGACATTTAAGTTAGCTAAATATTTATGATTACAGAAGTTTCCATTTTCCTTTTGAAATTAATTTCACTTCCCTTCATTTCCCTTAGTTGATCCCAAACAATCATGACATGGCTTAGCTGTGCTGAGTTGAGAACTCAATAGCCAATAGTTCATTCTCCTTTCAATAAATCAAGACAAAATTATAATCTAATAAATAACAGGAGTCACTAATCAGAGGAAGATCAAATAAAATAGTTAATGAAAGTAACAAGTTAGATTAAGAAAAGCCTTAACATTTGACAACTTGTCTTTTAAGGTAGCCAAGGCATATCTAACTAATTTAACTGGCGAATAGTCTCGAACAATAATAATAATCTCTCTTATCTAACTCTCTACTAGGTAGGATAGTCTTATCGCAAATCAAAGAGATGTTTCCGCATTACCAATCATAATCATTTTTATCATTTTCTGAATTCAGGAAATTATCAGCCCGAGTCTTCCGCGCAGGTGTGGGTGAGACAATCCTAAATATGGGAGAACCGCCATGTTTAGATCCTGCAGCAACAAATTATTGGTTACCAATAGGAAAAACACCAAAAAAAAAAAAAAAAGGCTTTCAAAAGGTTATTGGAGAAATCTTCTCAATAACAAATCAGGAAAAGAAAAAATCCGTAACGGGAAAAAAAAATGCTTGAGTTTGTCAATAAGTAGAAACAATGAAAATAATCCGCGTTCATTAATGGATCAGGTAAAAAGCTCATCAGTCGATAATTCCCCTCCCCCGTGGATCGATTACGAGCAACTTCAAGCCCGAAAATTCCAAAAAAGGCCTTTGAAGAACTCGAAACCTAAAATCTAACAGAAAATTGATAAGAATCATACCCAGCGGAGCGTCGAACTCTTCCGAGTTATGAAGAAGAAGGCTATCCCGTTCCTTCTCTCGTTTCCGCATCTCAAGAAACAAAGCAAGCTCCTCTTCCTTCTCCTTCATCGTCCCGAGCTTCCTTACCGGCTGCCTCTGCTGTACGGCCGCCTGCATCTGTGATTCCGGAGCCCTAAAGCTGCGGTTCATTGCGGAATCTAAGCCCCAGTAACAAAAGAGGCGAAAGAAAGAGAAAAATCTTCCACCTGTAACCTTTCTTATATCATCCAAACCTCAAAAAAAAAAAAAAAAAAAAAACGAAGAGTCTTAAGCCTTGAATCAGCGAACAAAATTCTCAAATCTCTCCAAAAGCGAGAACAAGACCTGTAGATCTCAAATCCAGCTCAAGAACTGAGAAAATTGACTGAAAACCCAAGAGATAACAGAGCTGCATTTCTTCTAACTTCCACTAATCCAAGTCGCCCATTAACAAACAAACTTCCCGATCTCTTCCGTCTCTACAACATCAATTTATAAGCAGCTAAAGAAATCAAACCTAAACTGTTATCTCGAGCTTTAGCTCTAGATGAACCACCATTGCAGCTTGAACTAAGAACTGAGAGAGAGAGAGAGAGAGAGAGGCAGAACAATCTGAAAGGGAGCTAGAGAAATCCGAAAGATCCAATGCGAAGGAGGAGGAGAATATGGATAGCATTTTGAAATTTATTTATCTTTTGCTTGGATCAAAAAGTCTGAGATTGACCGGTAATGGTGTGGAGCAGCTAGCGAGAATAAAGGGAGCGAAGCAAGAACAAGACTCAACAACAGCTGCAGCCTGCAGTTTTTGTTTTTTTGATTTCTATATTCTGACGCCGCAACTACATGGATGATGGATCCCAACCGAGAGAACTCCTCTCTCTCTCTCTCTCTCTCTCTGGCCCCCGTTTCTGTCACTTGAAGCCAACGATTTCAGATTTTTGAAAATTAGAATATTTGGGTTCTGTGAGAGATATTATTTAAACACCCATGTTTTTTAGAATAATAACGGTAATACCCTCCGTTTTCTATTTTTAATAAAGGGCGTTTTATCGAGTATTCCAATAAGGTATCAAATTTGTGATTCGAGTCGACTCGCTCAACCTCCGTAACCCGCTTCTTCTCTAATAGACCAGTACGAATCCCGGGCCGG
Source organism: Macadamia integrifolia (assembly GCF_013358625.1). Classification (NCBI taxonomy): domain Eukaryota; kingdom Viridiplantae; phylum Streptophyta; class Magnoliopsida; order Proteales; family Proteaceae; genus Macadamia; species Macadamia integrifolia. Next base: position 2,264,405 of record NC_056562.1, on the reverse strand, counting down.
TTAAATCTATGGACCGGACTGGGTCGGGTATCGAACTGAAAAATGGGTCATGTCCCCCTCTTTAGATTCAAGTTGAAAGAATATGGGCATCACGGATTGTTAAAATTCATTTGCCTTGACCAGTCAAAAAACTCTTCAAAAGAGTATACCTAGGCCATGTATGTTTTTCATTTTATAAAAAGAAGGCCAAGGGTTTGCATTAAGGGCATCAATCGATTGGTTTAATTTTATCGGTTTTAGTGTGAGAATGAGTGAATCCGAAATCAAATCAATAAGGAAATATTTGATTTGGTCGATTTTGATTTGGTTTTGATTTCTTATTAATATGTCATTGAATTTTATTTGATTTGAGTTCAATTTACCATGTATATGTGTACATAATTATAGAGAAAAAAAAAAGGTTTTTAATGAATTTTTAGTTGGGATCAGTTTTATATATGTTTTGAGTTTGGTTTGGTTCCGGTATGGATCAATTTGGATTTGATTTCATAATAAATCAATCGTAAACTAATTCAATAAACTTTTTACATGCATGTTTCTATACTCGATTTTGCTAAAATTCATAGGATTAGGTGATCAGTCAAATTGAGGCATAATTTATTCTTTTAGAACATTGATTCAAAAGTTTTAAAGAATAAGGATGGTACATTTAAGCTTTCTTTTTCTTTCTCTCTTGTATTAGTTTGTATCCCACTCCCATGGTACTTTGATTCATCTTTCCAAGTAATTTGAAGAAAAAAAAAAAAAAAGACAATTGTTTCTGTCGGAGACCTCACCCTATGCATAGACAAAGGGGCATGCCACATTAGGAGGGACAAGGGTGGTCATTTTACGCCCCCTGTGTCTATGACGTAGAGAGAGCTCTCGACAGAAAGCTATCTAAAAATTTTGAACAATAGTTTTTCTTGACTGACCACTTTCGAATTTTCAAAGTGTTATTTATTTTTTTCATGTGAAAATATTATTGGACAATTTCTATTGTTAGATACCAAGAGAATAGTCTGGATTGGTAATGTTTTAATTTTTTTCTTTTTAAAATTTAATTCATGTATCTCTATACTTTTCATTAATTGTTCTTTTTTAGCTGTGAACCCCTTCACGCTCCTTAATTTTGTCACTTAACCAATTTTAATTAAGATGAAACTTAACATGTGAGCAATAGAGCTTAAGGGTCCACCTAATCAGAAAAATATAGTTTTTTCTAATCCGTCACATGGCAAAAGTTTGGACAACCTTTTCCATACCTGGATCGCCCAGAAATGTCCCTCACAAAAGTTTGTTGCATTAGTGATATATTAGCATAGTTTTCCACACCACTACTTTTGCCATTTGCAGAAATGAATTGATTATTCTTATGTCTACCAAGGAAAAAAAATTGGTTATCCTAAAAAGAAATCGCAAAAAAGATACAACTAATCAGAACTGCATATCTAAATATTTTTCACATGATGAATCTGATAAGGCTCAATTTTTATGCACAAGTAGACTATGAGACCTTTTGTTGATATATAAAATTTTAGCTTAAAGGGAGTTCATCAAGTGACAAATAGAGAATTGAAATCATGTTTATGGGACAATGCCTGTAATGGTTGGAGCTCCTTAAATGTGTATAGACATACACGGGGATGCATATTTTAGAGTTAAAATTTGACATGTAAATAATCTAAGTGGTACAATGAGATAGGTGCTCCAAACCATTTGATTGATATTTTTTAATTATGAAAATCGAATTATTATTGTCACAAAGATCTGTTATTCTTTCTAATTTCACAAGACATCTATTTTTCCATGTGCATGGATGATGTCAATTATGGCACGTTGAATAGAGAACCACATGTCAAATTTTATAACTCAATTTAATCAAATACCCATCTCTATGTTGGTACACATTCCATGTATATCCATGCATGTGTATTGGTAGTAGAACTCTAAACGGTTTTTTTTTTTTTTTTTGGTCGAGTGCTCTAGATATTATTGTGCACTCTAATAACTTAGAGTGGGAATAAGAAATTTAGATTTTTCAATAAAATGTAATAATATATGGCTCGAACTTGTTTTGTGATTTTAGGAATCATCATCATCCATTGTTTGTAGACACTAAAAAAAGAAATAATAATAATAATAATAAATAAATAAATAAAAATAACCACGTATCTATAAAATCTTTATCCAAAATAAACAAAGAAATAAAATTCACAGCGTCGCCATGCTAAATAACCCCAAATAGCAAGTGCTCCTATAGAAGTATATCTCCACCAGTGTAGAGGAAAAAATTTTGGTTGTTGTCAGGGTTATGGCCAAGCATATACAACCCCTACTAGAAGCCCATGAAATGGAATAATTTATCTTCCTCCTTGTAATCACAAATACCCTCCCAGGCTTTAGTATTTTCAAAAACACCCTTTTAGATTCCATTTTATTAGCTGCCAGTAGGGGTTTGCAGCTACTTGGTGTAATCAAGGTAGCGACCAATTTTGTCCAGTGAAGAGTATAAGTAAGTTGCAACAAAATTCCATAATAAAAAAAAGATGTAAAATATTATAAGTCTATTATTATATATATTTTTTTTCAAATGTCACAAGACATCTATTCTACCACATTGGCTATTTTAGTTACAAGTCAAATTTTAGACTCTAATTCAATCAAGTACCCACTTTTGTATTCATACATATCCTATATACATGTTCATGCATATAAATTAGTACTTTTACATATTATTATACAATTTTTCAACTTTAAATGAAAATAGACAATTTAGATTAAAAAAATATGACTTAAATATATATATATATATATATATATATATTTTGGTGCCAAGATTCTTGCATTCATTGTTTGAGGGGTTGAAACTAGGGTGGTCAATTCCAAGCCCGCACCAGTAGGCCTGATTGAGTTCAACATATTTATGGCATGACCTAGACCGGCCTGATTAATAAATGTGTCGGGCTCACATTTATAAACAGGTAGTACATAGTACAACCACCTAGCCCAACGGGCACCCGATCAGCCTGACACATTTACAAGTCCGATTTGAACCGACTCCTTTAAGCCCGACCTAGCCCAACGCCTTTAATACTACTTATATATATATATATATATATATATTTTTTTTAATACTATTAGTATTTAGTGCTAAGGCTATGTGATATGTACAATTAAGATGGTGGTAATTATTATATGAATATTCATATTTTTTATGCATAGTTTAATTGATTTGATCATACTACACTTGGGTTATATAGGCATAATTTAATTGATTTGAGTTTCGTGGGTTAAAGATTGAGTACATTAGTAATTTAGTTACTTTGCTCATCTTTGGCTTAATCAATTTTAACCATGGGATCTTTTTCTTTGCTATGCCCATCTTTGCCTCATTTTATTGGTATTAATTTTCAAACACATTTGAGAGACCAATTTTAAAGAGGACCCGTTTAAAGTTAAATAGATCTATAGCTTGGTTAAAACCCATTTATGGTAGCCTGAATAAAACTTGAGACTGACCGGCCTGATTATTAACCGTACCATGCCCGCGCTAGCTAAGCCCATTTAACTAAACAAGCATTCATGGTGCAGCCCTAGAAATTGGTCGAGCCCGACTAGGCCTGACCGCTTGACACCCCTAGTTGAAACATTAAAATTATGTTTCTTATCAAATATATATATATATATATATATTTTCTATTTTTTAGAAAAAAAAGTTTGAGAAAGAATGCTACCTAGTTGACCTCTGCATCAACATGGGATCAATGGAAACATGTCTTGGCACAAGAGCGCACGACTGAAAAAAATAACAGGCAAGAAATTGTTGCTTGGTTGTGTGGCCCCCTTGCAGTAGTGTGGGATCAATGAGCGCACGTATAGGGGCATCAACATGAATAACAATTTCTTTAGGAAAAATTACATTATTACCCACTTTTGGGTTTCCTTTTACTAAATTACCCACCCAATGTTTTATTTAACAAAATACCCAAAATCAGGTTTATGTTACCCACACAATACTTCAGTTAACAAAATACCCAAAATCAGATTAAAGTTTCCAAAATTATCCACTTAAAGTTTCACTTAACAAAAATACCTGATTTTATGTGGAAGATGAAGGAGAATCACTTTTTTGGATAGCTTTGTAAAATCAAACCTAATTTTGAATTTTTTCATTAACTGAAACTTTGGGTGTGTGGTTTTGTAAACTCAACCCTGATTTTGGGTATTTTTGTTAACTAAAACATTATATAGATAGTTTTGTAAAAGGAAATCAGAAGTGGGTAATCATGTAAATTTTCTTATTTTCTTATTTTACAGTGGAGGGATGTAATTTTATGCACCTCTATCGCAAGGTCCACGTGACTTTCGTTGCTTTCTACTAATTAAAAAAAAATGGTATTTAGGCAAGTCATTATGGTGATGCAAGTAATTAGATGGAATTATCTCAATCTACATTGTATGTCACCGTCTGCTTAGTACTAGACATTGATGAATGAATTACGTTTCAATGAATTGACACTTGAACATCCCAGCCTTAAACCATTCTCATTAGGGTTGTTAGGTAAAATATCACCTCCAAACAATGATTTCAACCTTCTCATATGAAATGATTATTTTGATTATTCACTGAAAATGGTTGCAACAGGATCAACTTGGTGATAGCTGCAACAATTTATAGGGCAAGAGATGGCTGCTTGGTCGCATGATTCTTGCTTCAGCATGGGGTCAATGAGGATGCATGCACATAGGGGTATCAACATGAATGAGATTTTTTTTATTTCATAAGAGATGAAAAAATAATTTTGCATGTCTCTATATCTAAATACAAGCACCATGCGACAATGCTACAATCTTTCTCCTAGTTTGCAATTCTAATATCAATGTTGTTCACTTACCCCAGAAAAAATAAAAATTTAGAAAATTACAAATTCTATTGGACTTTTTTTTCCCCTCAAAAAATCATACTCCACCTCTCTTTCTCAGGGCACCTGCCTCAAACAAATCTCCCCTAGTATGATCTATAACATGGATAGATAGCAAGTTCCTTAGGCCGGCTTCTCCTTCTTAAGCTCTAGCTACTCCTTCCTCCACATGCAGATTCTAGCTGAGTTGTAGCAAACAAAACGTTGAGGCAAATTTACCAACCCCCCTCACACACCATGCGCCAAGTTCTATTGGAGGGGGCGGGGAAGGGAATAATAGTAATTTAGGGATTTGAATCATTAGGGGAGAAAAAGAGGTGGAATTTTCTTTTATGAGGTAATCAGAAAAGAAGTTTGGAGAAGTTTGGAATGGAGGAGTTTTGAATATAAATATATGACAAATACAAGGGACTTATGGTAATTTTTCATAATAATCTCTACTTAATGACGTCAAAGTGAAAACAAAGTACATAAATAAAATGAAATAAATAAACAAATGGGACTAACCAAGTTTCTAAAATATCTTTTACAATTAGGTTGAGAGATAAATTCATTATGTGAGGAGGGACGCTACCCACCCTCCTTCCCTATGCTCAGACAATGTCCCTATTTTCAAGGGGTAGGGGCATCTTTTCATAAACCCTAAAAACAGAACACTGTGGCTGGGCTTGGGGAACACTAGAAGAGTAGTGCTCTTTCTCCCATTCATTATTTTATGAATCCCTAATGTACTAAATTTTCCTTACAATTTCATATTGTGCTCCAATATTCTTATTTCTTTCATGTGCAAGTCATTCACTCATTTTACTTTGATATAATGAAAAGTGGATCTATCATTATATTGTTTGTTGGGAAAAATGGTATCCACTTGCGTGTCCAGACACATGCAGGTGTGAAAAGGCTACGACCCTCCCGTCTCATGTGCTAGAGATGCTTTTGCGTGACCTCCCATTGGTCTACAGGCTGGCGTAATGGCTGCACAAATGGATAGTGTTATCTTGCCCCTGTCAACCATCTCTTCTTTTTCCCACACCCCCTCCCCATTTACAACGGCAAGGAGAAAACAATACAAGCATTTAGGTTTCCACATGCCATATCTTATATTAAAAGTGGGGTACGGTTCATCTTTGACAAACGTTTCATGGTAGTTACAAGTTTCACTAATTATTGTGATCAGTAGTTCACAAGAAATTTTCATGGTTTAACGTTTCAGCAGCAGGGATTATGTTCAAGAAAAGTTTAAGGTTAATTGTTGCTAATTATTTGATGACAGGAAAAGATATTGAAGGAGGGTCAAGAGTTGTGCTCCAAGGCATAAAGTTTGTAAAAGAAAATGACGAGGGGATTTTGGAGATCCGGTGCGATTCAAATGAATTGCATAGCTTGGTTATGGGCTAGCTTCAACATTGAATCGTGGCAGTGGAATAATTTCTCTTTAGTTCTTGATTTACATATAACACTTTTGCCTCGTGCAACTTTTGTTGTACTCATCCAACAAAATTTAAGATCTTATTTTGGAGGTTAGCACACAGTGGAATCCCCATCAAAGACATTCTAGAAATATGGATGGATGTTGATCGTATCTGTGGATTATGTCAAAACCAACAGGAATCTATTGGTCATATTTTCCTCTCATGCTACTTTTCTAAAAGGATTTGGGCAGTTGGCCCATTAGGACTTCAAACTGAATTTCTTTCTCCACTTTCTGTTAAGCATGTTATTATGTGTTTCTTTAACTCTGTCATTAATCTAAATTCTTTCTTTGATATTTTATTGTCACATGCTACTTCATATGTTACATAGGAATAAGATTATTGACAACCAAGATAATCCAAATCCCCACATGATTTTTCATCTTGTGATGCAATGGACTGCACAAGATTATCACCCTATACCTCTCTAGGTGAATCCAAGCAATGCTACTTTATCAGTTATTTCAAATTTTCCTAATGTAGATCCACCAATACTTATTTGTGTGGGAATTATAGATGCAACTAATTATAATATTTCTGAGGGGCTACCTGTATTATATATAAAGAAAATTGTGTCTCATTTTTTTTTCCGCTAAAATTTTATTTCATAAGTTGAAAAAAGGAAAAAACAGTTACAACCCAACAACCAAGCCAAAAAAAAGAACCACCAGCCTCCCTATCCTCCCACCTTCGGCATTGCCATCAGCAGGAGAAAAGGAAAAGCGCTAAGGGAATCTATAGTTTGGTCTGCCCTCGGCATCTCTAGAAAGAAAGTCCCCTATGTGAGGCAGCAAGTTCACGTCAACTCCTGAAGTGCCGCTCTTAGCCGCATCTCTTGCCAAGAAGTCTGCCACTGAGTTCCCCTCTCTGTAATTGTTAGTAATTTTCCAAGAAATTCTTCTCATGTACGTCTGGAGATATATCCACCTTTGCAGAGCAAACCAAGAAATCTTCCCTTGGTAGATCAGAGACACAACAGCACTCGAGTCTGATTCAATCCACAAATGTTGAATGTCCATGTCCTTGGCCCTCATCAGACCCTCCATCAGCCCCTCTACTTCAGCGTCAAATACCCCTGTCACTCCCATATATTTTTTATATGAGCATAGCACTTTACCAAAGTGATCACGAAAGATTCCTCCCACTCTAGCGTGCCCAGGATTTCCCAAAGAGCTCCCATAAAAATTTAGTTTAATCCAATTGATGGGGAGTTTGCACTAGTAAACCTCCAAAATGCCTCGACGATTATCTTTTTGAATAGATAATCCCAGTCGTTTGCAGCACATCAAGTCTGCCAAGGAATTAACTCTGTTTGCTATAGGAGCGTTTCTTCTTATTTCTTCAATCACCATGAGCGAGATGTATTTTGTTTTCCGCTCCACACCCTCATAGAGTCTATTATTTCTTTCCCTCCACAGGTGATCTATAACAATACCAAAACACATGGTCTATGCCTCCTTGCAGCTCACACTTTTAGTATTTCTTTTCCACCATTGGGCTAGCTCCAAAATAGAAGCCTGGGCACTCCATCTAAGATTAAAACACTGACATAGATCATTCCAGATTTCATCGGAAAAAGGGCACGCTATGAATAAATGTTGCATTGTCTCTTCTGCTGCCTTACAAAGAACACATCTAGAAGCAAGAGACACTGCTTTCTTTTTCACCATGTCATCAGTAGGAACCTTTCCATGAAGCACCCTCCAAGCAAGAGACGAGACCCGAGGTTCTTGCTTCTTACACCAAATGAGCGAAGCCCAGGTAGCAATCGGCTTTTTTTCTCTAATATCCTCCCACGCAGATTTCAAATTAAAATTCCCATCATAAGATAGGCTCCAAACACATCGGTCAACACACTCATAATTTGGAATTTTAATTTGCAAGACAACAATAAAAACATCTGTCATAAAGCATGAGTTTACCACAGGTATGTTCCACTTATGATTGTCGATAAATCTGTCCACCTTTTCATCAAGCATCGATCTATCCACATCTTCCACACTCTTCCAGCGCAAAGCCTCCCACCCAATTATCCTTCCAAAATTTTATGGAGCTACCATCACCAACTACCCATCTTTCCTTAGAAGAAATAAAATTCCAAAATTTTCTAATGCCAGGCCATATGGAAGAAGCACTATGTTCCTTCTTAGGTAGCCCCTGTTTATTTAGGAATCTAGCTCTCAAGAATCTACTGGCCAAGGAATTTTCATGCTTAATACGCCATGCTGTCTTACAGAGCATAGTTTTATTCACATCTCTCAATCTTCTCAATCCTAGCCCCCCTTCCTCCTTAGGCTTACAACATTGGTCCCAATTAACAACAATTTTTTTTGTGGCATCTATCTCTCCTGACCAGACAAAATTGCGCATCCATCTCTCCAGAGTTGTAATTAGCGACGACGGCCACCAATACACAGCAAAACTATGAGTTGCATACTCATAATCACCGATCTCACTAACTCAACTCTTCCTGCCAGGGATAACATCTTACCCTTCCACCCAGCCAAACGGCCTTTCACTTTATCCATAATAGGCATCACAACATCTTTCTTAACTCTACCTTTAAAAATCTCCACCCCCAGGTATCTTGTAGGAAATGAACAAAGGGGAATCCCCAATTCTTCTACAATAGCCCTCTTTCTCTGAGAAGAGATCGAGCCCACAAACAATTTACTTTTCTCCAAATTGATACATTGGCCAAAAAATTCCTGGTACATGTTAAGAAATTTCTTCAGATGTTTGACATATCTGATAGATGCATTAGCAAAGATGAAGATATCGTCAGCGAACAAACTATGGGCTGGCGTAATCACACCACGTGGACCCTTAATAGGCTTTAATTTATTTTCTTCCACAAGTTTATTCAAGCCTCTGCAGAGAACCTCTTCAGCCAATATGAATAGCATAGGAGAAATAGGATCCCCTTGTCTCAAACCCCTTTCCACACCAAAATATCCAATCAGACCACCATTGAACATTATTGAGATCTTCACAGAGACCAGCATTTGGTACACCCATCAAATCCAAATCTCTGAAAACCCAAACTTTCTCAATAAATGGAAAATGAAATCCCAGTCAACTGTATCGTAGGCCTTCTGAATATCTATCTTCACCCCCATGCCACCCCCTCTAGTAGCAGAGAACATCATATTAGATAACTCAGAGGCAAGGGTGATACTGGAGTGAATGATTTTTCCTTTCTGGAATGCTCCCTGCTCCTCCGAAATAAGCCGAGGCATCACCTTTGAAAGTCTTAAAACCATTATTTTAGAGACAATTTTACAGAAAAATTTGCCCATCCATAGAGGCCTAAACTTATCTAAAGAGTTTTCCCCTTCGATCTTCGGGATTAACACCAAAAAATTGCTATTTAGACCATAGGGCATTCGGCCTTTACTGAAGAAGCCCCTATTAGCATTACAAACATCGTTAGAAATTATGACCCAGCAAAATTTATAGAACATACCAGGAAAACCGTCTGGACCTGGAGAGCTTTCCGGATCAAGGTCCCAAGCCGCCCTTTTGATCTCATCATTGGATGGCATCACGTCCATCCTCCATCTATCAATGTCCTCCAAAACCTTCGGAATACAGTCCAGCATTTCCATGTGATCAACAGTAGTAGATTTTTTGAGAAAGTTTTCATAGTAGCTCTTAGTAAAATCCTCCATCTGCATCTTCTCAGTGATGATCTGACCAGTATCAGTTTTCAGATTTCTAATGGTATTCTTCATTCTTCTCACCTTCACAGCCATATGAAAGAATTTCGAGCTTCTATCTCCCTGAATTCTCCATCTAATCCGAGCTTTTTCAGCCCAGAAATTTTCATATCCCTCCATCGCCTTCAAGTATCTAGTTTTCGCATCAGCTTCTCGAGAAAAATTTTGATCGTTCATACCAATGTCCTCTATCTCCTTTTGAATCTCTTCCAGCCCCTTTAGTGCCTCCTCCTTTTCCAAGTTCACGTTGGGGAATGTTTCCCTAGCCCACTCCTTAATCACAATTTTCAGTCTTTTTATTTTCTGACTGAAGATATAGAGAGCCGATCCAGAAATCCATTCATCCCAGGATTCTTTCACAATTTTTAGGAAATTTTCGTGATCAGTCCAAGACCTCTAAAACCTGAAAGGACAATTAGAGGGCTTCACCGATGCTTAAAATTGTGTCTCATTAAGTGATGATTATATGATAGGAAATACCATTGAAGCATGCACTCGGGAACTTCTTATTGACATGAAGCAGACGAGGGATAATGGACGGAGAATCGGGGAGATTTGAAGTGATTCAAAAGATCTTGGAGAACTAATTTCTGATTACGATACCACTTAATAGCCTTGCAGTGTTATTCCCCATTTTTTGGATGTGTTTAAGTTTCTGTCTAGCATTATTTTTTGTTGTAGGCCCAATAAAGAAATGGTACTAGGATTGCGTAGTATAGCACATATGGTTATAATAAAACGATCTCAGTTTTACAACTTCAGGTCATACAATGACGCAACTCATTTTTTTCTTTACTTAATGAAGTTTTTCTTTTTCTTATATAATTTTTTTTTCCTTTTTACTCCTCCCAATTATGTGATGCTTTTGTTCAAACAAATTGCTTACTTTGTTATGCAGGGGAAAACTAGTGTTTGAATAAAAGGTTTGAATGTCAATGTAATGGACTGCTTTAAGTAATGAAGTTATTTTACTTTTCTTTTATAAAAAAAAGTTTCCAACTTTCTGTTTCTTGGTTTAAATTTTCATGGCATAAAGTTTCTCCGTTCAATTTCAAGGTTTAAGGTCCATATTTATGGTATCATCGAATAATCTTAAGGTGCAACCGAATAGGGCCATCCAATTAAGGGGCAATTTTTTTTGATACCAAGTTGTCCGGATCTTTGACTCGACTAGACCTTGGGGTCACTATGATACCACTTATATAGGATCGGGTTAGTTCGAAATGGAAACTCTCGTACAGTAACCCCAAGAAGTTAGGTGCGTGCTCTTTATATAAATTGTCATCCTTTAAAACTTTCCCCCTCGTCTAAAGGTATATGATGCCAATATAAATTGATAGCGTATCGATCTTTTTTCCTTGTGATACAATTGGCAAGAAAGAAAAAATTTGATGTTTCGGGGGAGTAGAGTACATAACAGAAACGTTAAACATTAGTATAGAAAACTGAAATTCTAGCATTTGGACTTAAAATAATAGCGATTAGATTTCTAGGATTCTAAGTCCAACGAAGCTAGTCTATTGGAGTTGTTCCTATCCTTCAACTGTCCCTAGGAGCTTCCATTTCCTTGAGATTTATATCCAAATTTGGAAGAACAACCAGAGATACTTGTGAGTCCCACTCTCAACTACAACAATCCAGTCTATTATGCAAACTCAGAATCATGGGAACAACTCAAATTTGGGATCACAGTATATGCTCATTACTAGGGTTCTTCTCGAAGTTTTTTCAGGCAACAATGGAGGCCCACAACCGTTGGGGGGTGGGGGTTGGACGGTTGGCTGAGGGTGAGCGGATAAAAAGTGCATTCTGTAGCTCTGCAAGAAGCAAGGATGGGTCCGGCGAGTAAGCGTTATGAGGGCACTGATTGGATTGTTACCAGAGACGAAGGGTTTGAACCATGATATCGATGTAGCCAAATCAACAAGTGATTCTCCTCGGTCCTATGCTGATCCTAATGCTGCCTTCGCCAAAGTATTTCTCTATGGCCCAGTTGACAGCAAGATCAGCTGTGAAATCCATCAACAATGTGATCCATTTCGGACACATCTATCAACTGGCCCATCTCAAGGTTGTTTTTTCCAGTCATACCTTCTACCTTGCCTCTGCCATGGGGTTAGGGGTGGACGGTTGGGGAAGGAACATAATGGGGTGTTGGGGTGGTTGCATGTGGGAGAGGGTGGGGATGGGCAGCAGTGATGGTGATAGTAGTGGCTGCAACTGTGGTTCTCGTAGCAATAGTGGTGCGGCACTTGTAGTGGCGGGGATGGTGATTGAAGGTATAATTAAAAATATAAAAATAGATACCCCAAATATAATTTCACAAACGTTGGGTACCCGCCAGGTGTCATTTATCCTTGTTTTTCAAATATTCAATCCCACCATTCTATAATTTTTTTTCTCATATTCTTCTTCACCACCTCCACCTACGACACCACCACCCCGATCTCCTCTCTCATTCTCTATATCACCCCCACCCCATCTGCGTTCTTTTAGTCTCACCATCTCCCTTACACCTCCCACCCAACATTTGATCTCCTCTTTCTGTATAGCACACTCCCGCACCACCCTGATTTCTTCCTCCTGCTCCACCCCAATATTTATACCGACACACCTCCCACCGCTTGTTATTCCCTCCAATGCCACCCCATCCCCTGCAACCCCACTTCTTCTCTTTCATAGAAGGTGAAGAAACACCACCTACTCCCATCCTCCCCAACCCCGCCCCATGGTTTACTGGATTTGAGGAATGGGCAATTCGATTTGTAGTATTTTAGCCTATGCACAGTGCTGCCATTGAAGGACTGGGATTTAATGGAAAGAACAGACCTTTGTCCTTTGATTTAAAAAAAAAAAG
>NC_056562.1:2242871-2248455 GCF_013358625.1 Macadamia integrifolia | reverse complement strand
ATTGTAGCGATTTATAGCTCCTATTTAGGAATAGCTTCAAATTTCCATGCTGAATTTCAAGCTTTAATTGAAGGAATTGAGAGAGCAAGAGAGCTGAATTGTGCATCTCTGTGGATTTAATGTGATTCGGGTGCTGTGGTGAGGGGCTGGGTCCCGTTGTTTGTTTGGTAAAGGTGGTCTTCCCTTATTTCTTATCTCAGTGGTATAAGATGGAAAATCACTCATTGTTATCGAGAGGCAAACCCTATAGTAGATTTCCTGGCGCAGATGGCTGCTAAGAAGGAAGCATCTACATCATTAGTGGCATGGCCTCTTGAGGTGCTTGACTTCATGGCTGAGGATGCGATGGGCAGATCGCGATTCAGATTTTATTAGTTTTCAATTTCTGTTTTTTTTGGCCTAGCACCTATCTTTCCACTGATGGCAATGCCGTAGGTGGGGGTGGGTCCTAGGTGGGGTGATTTATGTTTTGTTTTTTCTTTGGATCCTCTTTTTGTGGATCCTCTTTGTACATGTTTTAATTTTTCCCTTTTCTCTTAATATACATGACCCTTTAGCGAAAAAAAAGTATAGCTTTTGTATCGGGCACAATCCAAAATCCCTTCCTTCACTTGTTTTTGGAAACGGCGAAACAAGTATGACTTGTTTCGCCATGTCCGTTTCTAAGAACATAAATCACTATAAATTTTGATTTCTATTTATGAAAACAGGAGAAACAGAACAAGTTTGTCAAACGCATTTTGTTCCGTTTCTATCGTTTCTTGACATAGAAATGGCAGAAACGCGTTGCTTGAAACGTTATCAAACAAACCCTTAGTTCTTCCTCACCCTCCACCCCCTTCGTACATATCCTGTCTCCACCAACTCCTTGTCCCTCCTTGCAACCCCGCCTCACCATGCTCGTTGCCCGCAGCTCAACCCTTGTTTGCAAATCCCACTCCTTACACTCCTCTTCCCCACGCAGTCACCCTACCTCCACCCTCTCCTCCTCCTTATGAGCCTGCCGGCTCCACCCCTGCTCCATCTGTACTTCTGCCCCATCCCCTAACCCCAAGTCCTGACGCAACCCCCTCCTTGCTACCCATCATACTTAGTTTTGTCTCATATGAATTAAAAACTCTTTGCACTCTCCCCCTCCCTAGTGCCACCTCACAAGGCTAGCTCTTCTCCCCCACCTCTTGCCCCACCATCATTTCCTATCACCACTTATCTTTGTCCTTTTGTTGTTTGATTGCCAAAAACAAAGAAGGTTGTAGAGGTGGGGTTTGAGTTTGTTGTAAATGGAGGAAACCTCCTGAAAAAGCTTTCTAGCAACCCCATTTGGTATTCAAGCTAATGAACAAAGTTACTCGTGAGAATTAGAAATATTTTTTGTTCTGTGTGATCGAAGAGATAGAGAACATTTTCTAGAAGTTGGATGGAAAGATTACTTAGTCTGAACTCTGAGTTTGGTGCAATCATGTGAGTGGCCACCCTCTAATAGAGGACGAGATCCAGAAGATGATAGAGGAATTGACGTGGACGGCGATGAACACATTTATTTGGATGACTTCGTTGAGTTCAACATGCAAGAAGTTTTTGCCAGAGGAATTGAAGAATCAACAAATAGGGCCTATTAAGTTTACCATATTAAGCATATGAATAACCCTATAGTATTTAGAATACAAGAATCATAAAAAATATTTAACCATGGATATAGTCCCTAAATCAAGATCAATAAACTCTCTTCATAGATCTTAAAATACATAACCATATAGATTTACCATATCTAATAATCAATGGGACATCTATGATATGAACCATAAATGGGAATAGAGAAGTACTTGTGAGCATAGATCATGGACCTCTGTCCCATGTGATTAAACATTACTTCCATGAAGATGATAATGACGAACTACGCAAGTGGAGTCCTTCTACTGAGATCTTCTGTAGCCGCTTACTCTAGGGATTCCTTTCTTTCTATGCACTTGCTCTTGTGAGAAAGCCGTGCTCCCAAAACCAATAAGGCATTAAGTAATGGCTGTAGGGACCATCAGTATTATATTTATAATAGAATCCTTAAAACCCTATTTCACTCTCACAATGGAAAGAACCAGAAGTTTTCTAATCAGAGTGGGTCTATAATTGTTTGGGCCCAATGGATCAATCGGTATCAGTTAAGCCCACATAAAAATCCTAACAATCTCCCACTTGGGCTATACTGATACTGATGTCTTTCCATTGACACCTGGCCAAATAATCCTAAGACTGAACACCACTCAAACAAACTTTGATTCAATCAATAATATTTACTATTGAACAATAGTAGAAAATACACCTCAATATACGGCATATAACTATCTAATGTTACAAACAATAGAAAACTATCAATCCAAATTGCCTGGAAATATATATGTAATGAATTGATATCATACTTGTGATCACATGAAATATACATTTCCTTATAAGTCCTTTCCTGATCTAAAGATCAGCCTACCTTGAAAACCTCACAAGTAGTAAACTTTGATATTAATCAACACTTAGGCAAACTGCCTTTTTCTTGAATTAATATCTTACTTTGGCATACTGCCTTGGCTAACCACCATTTCCATAGATTTAGGTTAAATACCCCCATAAATCACAAACTTTGGCAAACTTCCTATGGTTAATCACCACTACCATGGATTTATGTTAAATATCATCATAAATCACAAACTTTGGTTAAATACTGCCATACATAAAAAATTCTGATGAAATATCGTTAATTACTTTGACTTATCGTCAATTACTTTGGCTAAGCACTGCCAATAAACCTTAATAGACACAGCTTTAAACTTTGACTTTTATCATTTTTAAACTTTGGTTGTCGCTACCATGATATATTTGGTTAAATGAGATCATAAAACTCCCATTAACCAAACATATCAAAAACCTCAATAACACCAATGTTAGAAAACATGGCTCTTGAGCACTTTATCGATAAACTTGGATGACATCACCTTTGGGCAAATGTCACCTTTACCTTAGGAAACACACAATTGAATTGAATGTACCACTTTGGTGGATTTCACTCATTCCTATCTTGTTTTCCACATTTGAGATGAATATATGTACAGAAGTGTATGCTTTAATGTATTTCTTATACAACCAGGGACAACATAAACAAATGAAGCATAAATGTACATAAATAATTCAGAGAACAAAATTTAAGATAAAATCAATTCAAAATTACTCCAAAGTCATTATAAACTTAATAGGACAACAAAATTGTTCATATTTTCCTTCAGTTGTGCTTTGATCAACAACAACACCTGTTTGGGTTCCCTGAGAACTAAAACCAGATCAAGTAACCCTAAAAATCTCAGGTATGAAACATACACACAAAAAAATCGAGCTAGAAAATTTAATATATACATCTAGCAGATAAAGTACACAATAAATGTACATCTAGCCGATAAAACACACAAGAGTCACAACCGTAACTACATTCCTATCCTTTGGGCTAAGAATGCACTGGCCCTCTTGTAAATCCAAATTTACTGTGAAAATACAATTACTTTTATCACATATGGGCTTAGAAACCTCTAAGTTATAGTCATTTCCATACATGTATTTTCTTTAATTTGGGTGACATCACCTTTGGGCAAATGTCACCAACTTTACTGCGCTTGGAAAAACTATGAAAGAATAGGATGTGCCACTTTGGTGGATTCCACCCAATCCTTTCATAGATTCCTAGAAAAATACTATGCAGCATAAAATATGCGGAAGCTCACACCCAATTTAATTCTAACATATTTATCTATCATAGGGTGTTTCAAACAAAACATACAAGTACAAAATGACATGAATATAAATTTACTATATATTTTAGTCGTAAATAATTTTTCAATATCATGATAATAATAAATCAATGCAAAACTTAAAATAGTTCTTTTGCATGAAAAGCAATATAGTACACTAAATTTATTCTCCCATTAGCAACCTAGTAGACTGACATTCTACTAGCAACATCCTCCCACTGGCAACCTAGTATACCGAATTTATCCTCCCACTAGTCGAGTCACATAAAACAGCTTAAGATCCATAATTCTATCCTCCCACTTGGTTCGACCAGCTATAAATTAATCCATTTATTGGAGAACACAATTTGTTAAATGTGATATACATATAAATTTGTTCACATAAGCCCAAAAATAAAAGAAAACCAAACATTTATCAATTAATGTTCATAAATAGGTTTTCAAAGAACAATGACAGTGTTTAAGAACTTGGTAGTGGATTGATCAAAATTGATACTAATCCAACCCAACCAATCCGAATTGATCCAATCAGATTACAAAAATAACACATTAAATAAATCTATAACCTATGGTCATAGTCATGAAACACTCATCCATCATATTGCCATTGATCAACTGTCCAATACCTTTTAGGGCAAAAATCTTTGATTTAAAAGCATAATACCAAACTATTGATTTGGTTTTCCTAGTATAGAAAACTAGGTCTTTGAAACATATGTAGACCTCCATATTCTCAAGCCACTTTTAAAGACATTCAGTTTAATAGTTCAACTCAAGGAAGAATAATCCATTCAATATTTAATTAATGTATGTAACATCAATAAAATTAAAATCAATATTACATTACTAACCATTAAACATAACTAGAGTGCCAACCGAACTACATTCTTAACCTTTGAGTTTGGAATGCATTGGTCCATTCAAAAAACTACAATGACCGTGGGAGCTCTTTAACTTCAAAAATTACTACCACCTTTGGGTGAATAGCAACCTCTAGGTTAAGGTCTGCCTATAGTATATTTGTATTTATGCTTATCTTTGATAATGTCATATTTGGGCGAGTATTACCTAATTTATGCCAATAATTTTCTGTATCTTTGAAAATAACACAAAACCTTTGAGTTGCAAACCTATTGCAGTAACCTTGGATTTTACCTCTTTGGTGGGTTCTATCCATTCCACTACAACAGTTTGCAATTACATTTGGTAGCTTAAATTTGTGGGTTATTTAAACATGAACTAAATATCAATTTACATGTAAAAAAAAAAAAATAAGCATGTAACTATTAACAAAATAAATATTACAATGCTCAATTGTTAATTACTTCAAGAGTGTCAACTGGAACTACATTCCTGACCTTTGGGTCTGAAACATACTTGTCCACTCAAGTTTCTGTTATTACTGCGAGACTTCTTCTAACTTTCAAAAAGTACAGCCATCTTTGGATGGACATCATCTTCTAGGTTGAGAAATCCCTATTATGTTTTTCACTTGCTTTAATTTTAACTTTTCTTTGATAATGTCACCTTTAGGTGAATATTAACAACCTTGCTACCAACCATTATTCTCTGTCTTTTCAAACAAAGAAGACCTTTGATTTGTATTCTATTACAATAAGGTTGAACTTTACCACTTTGGTGGATTCCATCCAATCTTACTGCAATAGTCTACAAATTCATTCCGGCAGCTAAAAGTGGGATTGTTTAAGCATGAATAAAAAAAAAATATTCATAAACAAAAGCATGAACTATCATTACCAAGAATAAACAAGTTCATATTCTGATATGCAAGTAATGTATGA
>NC_056562.1:2231259-2242851 GCF_013358625.1 Macadamia integrifolia | reverse complement strand
ACTCAGAAGCAGTATCCTTTTTAGCAACACTATCCTTGATAGATTCAGGCAAAGCACTTTTAATAACAGCCAAGGACTTCCTATTTGCAGTGACCCACTTGTCATAATTCCCTTTCTCAGTTTGGGTACTGATTATAATAGGTTCAGCTGGTTTGGTGGTCCTAGTACACAGATCTAGGTCCTTGAGAATCATGTAGACCTCTAAGTCTTCCATCCATTTGTTGAAATTATCCCCAGTAAGCTTAGGAATATCAAGTACACCAAAACTAGAAGACATCCTGTTGAATATTTTAATAAAAAATATTCTATTCAACATACAGACATATATGTAAAAGAATAAGCATGTAACAATTAGCAAAATTAAACATTATATGCTCAAGTATCAATTACTTCATGAGTGTCAACCGGAACTACATTTCTAACCTTTGGGTCTGAAACATACTGGTCCACTCAAGTTTCCGCTATTATTGCGAGACTTCTTCTAACTTTCGAAAAGTACCGCCATCTTTGGATGGACAACATCTTCTAGGTTGAAAAATCCCTATTTTTTTTTTTTTACTTGCTTTAACTTTAACTTTAACTTTAACTTTTCTTTGATAATGTTACCTTTGGGTGAACATTAGCAACCTTGCTACCAACCATTATTCTCTGTCTTTTCAAACAAAGAAGACCTTTGATTTGTATTCGATTACAATAAGGTTGAACTTTACCACTTTGGTGGATTCCACCCAATCTTACTGCAATAGTCTACAAATTCATTCCGGCAGCTAAAAGTGGGATTGTTTAACCATGAATAAAAAAAAAATATTCATAAACAAAAGCATGAACTATCATTACCAAGAATAAACAAGTTCATATTCTGATATGCAAGTAATGTATGAGTTGATTTTCTTTTATTTTTTCCAATTAATAGGAAAATTATGAAGAATCATTAAACACCCATACTTGTAACTTATACAAAACAGACCATAAAAGTTGACCAAAACTAGGCTTTAATATATCAAAACGAAGAGCACAAAAAATTGGACTCAACACAAAAACCAGGGTGAAAAATTCTTCACCGTTTGCCCGTATGAGCCATTTGAAATTGTAAAAAAAAAAAAACCCAAACCAACTGGTTCGGCCAAGCGGTCTAACCCGATTCAGGCATATTAGTTCCGGGTAAAAAATATGGGTCAAACCCGATTGTCTTCGGGTCAGGTATCTGGGTTAAAATTTTGGTCAAATGGTCAACATTTGACCGGGTCAAATAGGTTGGTCATGAGTTGACCCACTACACCTCTGGGTTAACTCGGTAAGGTTTTCGAGTTGACCCGATGATGACTCGCCGCCTTTTTTTTTTTTCCTCTCTCCTCCGGTAATGATTTCAGGGCCACGTACCAACGCGTTCGGAGGTTTTCGGTGACTTACGAAATACCACCACGATCGTATTCTCGTCCTCTACAACTTTCGTGAAGAAATTTTTTTGATCCGGGACCTTTAAGTGATGGTAAAATTATGATTTCAATGATTTGGGACCCAAACCCTATACAAAATCAATTTTCCTTTGATTTTTCTTGTTTCTAACACTATAAGGCTTGGCTCTGATACCAATTGTTGGAGATCCTTTACCATATTAAACATATGAATAACCCTATCGTATTTAGAATACAAGAATCATAAAAGATATTTAACCATGGGTATAGTCCCTAAACCAAGATCAATAAAGTACTCCCTTCATAGATCTTAAAATATATAACTATATAGATTTACCATATTTATAATAATCAATGGGACATCCATGACATGAACCATAAATGGGAATAGAGAAATACCTGTGAGCATAGATCATGGACCTCTGTCCCATGTGATTAAACATTACTCTCATGAAGATGATAATGACGAACTACGCAAGTGGAGTCCTTCTGCAGCCTCTTACTCTAGGGTTTCCTTTCTTTCTATGCACTTGCTCTTGTGAGAAAGCCGTGCTCTCAAAACCAATAAGGCATTAAGTAATGGCTGCAGGGACAATCAGTATTCTATTTATAATAGAATCCCTAAAACCCTATTCCACTCTCAAAATGGAAAGAGCTAGGAGTTTCCTAATCAGAGTGGGTCTATAATTGCTTAGGCCCAATGGATCAATCGGTATCAGTTAAGCCCACATACAAATCCTAACAATATAGTCACGAAAAACAGATGCAGCAAGGGGGAGGAGGTGGTCGCATGGAAAAGGAGGGGGTGGGGGCCAGTGGTCGCACGAGGAAGAGGAGAGGGTGGGGTAGTAGGTTCCAATAGGGGGTTGAGTGGTGGGGGTATTAGGTGACGAGGAAGAGAGTATGAGGTGGAATTTGTAGAGGGATGTGGCGGTGGTGGTCGCAGGTTGTGCAAAGTGGAGGGTGAGGAGGGGTGGAGGGGTAAAATTGGAAATATGTTGGATCTGTGAACATATAATGATTATAACCCATCTATAAATTTCACAATTTCAATTCAAAATTGAGAAGTTTCAATTAATTTTTCTTGAGGAACTTAGTAATGTCAATTTTCTCGGGAAATTGGGTGTCATAGGTCTTACGTAAGATGCAGACTTCGGGGGTAATGTCAATTTTGTAATGATTTATATGGTGATTTAATTTTCAAATGGAACATTTATGGGCCTTTAAATCATTTGAGAATTTTTTTTTTTTGGGTAGACATGTTTAGAGCTTGTTTAGACTTAAATAGGTCCGTAGCCCAGTTAAGACCAATTTAAGGTAGTCCTATTAAAGCCTAATACCGACCAATCCGATTATAAATCGTACCATGCCCTCCAAAACTAGGATTGTTTATTAAATAGATGTTCACAGTGCAAAGTTTCCAAATGATCAAGCCTGGCTAAGCCCAGCTAGGCCTGCCTGATTGACACCCCTACTCCTAAGGTATCTCAAATGTCACTTTTGATTTGAACTTGAGATACCCTTCCAAGTTCTAAAAAAATAAAAATAAAATAAAATAAAATTGAGGTACCCGAAGTGTTCTTTTCTTAAACAGTGGGTAGCTCAGGTGTAATTTATCTAAGAAAAAAAAAAAATAAAAAAATGAGACGCTCCTTGAGTTGGGGCTTACAAACCTGAGTTGCCATTAAGACTCGATCAAAACCTCAGCTCTGAAGATTGGGAACAGATCATCATCCAAAGAGAAGAAAAGAAATGGGGGGTAATTGAAAAGAAGACTTTGAAAGAGCTTTTCTTTCTTTCCATGCCAAAATGCTTAGAATTTGGAGAGAAGTTCTATAAAAGATGGGGTACACAGTATTATAGCGTCAAGTAATCTAACCTTCTCCATATGAATTTGAAGATTCTGATCCGAGACCATCTGGTTTCCTTCCTAATTTGTCCAACCTTAATGCAAAATGCCTTGGGATTGCGATTTGGAAAGCCATTGCAATTCTTGCTGGGTTGTGCCTCTTTCTCTTTATACTCAGCTCTCTTTCTCTTTCTTTCTTTCATTTTTCCTTTTTATTTTTTATTTTTTTTATTTTTATATTTTTATATTTTAATATATTTTTTTAATTTTTAAATTTTTTTTTAAATTTTAAATTTTTTATTTTTCTACTACTTTGTTTTGCATGGATCTTTGGAGCTGATCCTATTAAGTTGAGATAAGGCTGAACGTGTTGTTGTAGTACCAGTTTTAGGAAACAGTGATAAAGACAACTAAACTTTTCAAACGTTCTGCTTTTTTTTTGGTAAGAATCAGCAAGAAGACTTCATTAATGAGGAAAAAAGAATTTGAGATTACAAATGACAATGAGCTATAAATCCATCTTCGGCATTGCCATCAGCAAAAATGCAACCCAAACAAAAAGAAAAAAACTCAGAAATTAATTATAAAAATCTGTATCTGGGTCTTTGTTGAGCATCCCATATTACATCCTCTGCAAGAAACGAAGGGATGACGTCCCAGTGGGTAGAAGTCATTGTTGCTGCAGCGTGCTTGGCTAACTTATCTGCAATACTATTGGCCTCACGAAAGCAATGTGTTATTGTCCATGAAGAGCTATCAAGGAAGGCTTTGTAGAATCTCCATTATTGGTCAGACATCCATGGAATGTTATGATTTTTAATACATAACACCACAGACATACACATTCAATCCAAAGCATTCTCAAATTCATTTGCATGGCTTGACGGATACCCAAAAAAAAAGCTTCGAACACAACAATGAAGTTTGTTGAAACACCGTGATAAATTGCAAAGCATCTTATTGGTTTCCTATTATTGTCTCTAAAACTTCCACTCGTTGTTGATCGACTTAGATTTCCAAGAGAGCAGCCATCTATGATCAACTTGATGAAATCCTGCATTGGGGGCTCCCATAGCACTTCCACAATATTTTCTTTCTGAGTTGGCCCAATTTTCACCTTCAATTTATTAGAAAGAAGGAGGTTAGAGACTGATTTAACACCTATTGAAACCAAGGAAGAGAACTCAATCAGATCATTCAGAGTTGTCTTGACTATCGCTTGGATTGAGTTAGCTCTATTATAGTGCCTCCTGGAGTTTCTTTCCTTCCAAAGGTTGAAAGGAATGCGAATGACTAAGGCCAGCCACAATTGCTGTAGCTGGATAGCATTAGCTTTCCTCTTCCACCACGAAAATAGTTATTCCATTGAAGGAAAACCATCCCAATGAATATTGAAGATGGAAAGCATTTCCTTCCAAACATTTACATAAAAGTCATATTGAAGGAAGAGATGAAGAAGAGATTCTTGATTATTTTTGCACATCTCACATCTAGAGACCAATGACACTCTCCTCTTATTGACTTGATCATCTGTTGGAAGGCGACCATGACTCATCCTCCAGCGAAACACAGAGAACCTTGGGAGCAAACCTTTTTGCCACACCAATTTTTCCCATCCTTGAGAAGTATTCTTCTTTCTTATACCTTTCCAAGCTGAATACATAGAAAATATATCAGATTTAGTCAGAGTCTAGACATGTCTATTTTTCATATCCACTAAAGGAAGCTCAACAGATCTGATATGATCACAAAGCGCTGCAAAAGTGTGGTTAGAAACCCCTGGAAAATATCACTGCCTATCCACAATAAAATCAGATAATAAAACTGATAAATTATTAGGATTGGAAAGGGTTGATAGCAAGAAGATCCATAATTCTGGAGCCATTTAACTATCGATCATACCAAAACTTGATAGACTCTCCATTGCCCACTATCCATCTTTCAGAATCTCCAATAAAATCCCAAACTTTTCAAACGTTCTGCATTCATGTGTTTCCCCATTGTCTCCCGGTCTCCCCCACTCACCCTATCTCTCATATCTATGTGATAAAGAAAACCATCCCCATCTTCAACCATCCTTCTATTCCTTTCTTGTCATTTTTTTGCCCTTTTTTTCTTCTCCACTCTCAGATGAGAAATAAACTATTTCTTCCATTAGCAAGTAGGTTTTTCCATCTATTCTTGACATACATAGATATTAGACATATTTTCTGTTTCAAGTATGATGTAACAATTGTTGCTTATTAAATTAATATTATTTTATTTATTAATTCAATTGATACGTAATATAGTATTCAAATGAGAGATATCAGTTTCTATTTAGCTATTTTGTTTCTTCTATGGTTTAGAATCATCAATTTTTTTTTTTTATGCTAATTCCACATGTTATTTGAGTAACATATTCAATGTCTCTAAGACCCATTAGTGGACACGATTGAAAAAAGATATGCATGATGGAAGATCAACAATCCAACCAGTTGAAAATTGACTTTTTGCACCTACAGGTGCTAAATGAATTTAATGTAGTTCGGCATGAACATCTATATCAATCTAAGAGAACTTGAGAAATTTCCTTAAACCTGAAAAACTCTTTACACTATTCTCTACCTCAAAAAGTGATTCACCATTTTTTTTTCCTAATGATTTTTCCATAAAGATGATATATAAGAAACCCTTGAACCCTCGTCCTCACATAATTACAATTTTCCCTGTCTATGTTATGGATCCCAAACACGACCCAATTACAAATCTACGCCTAATAATAATTATGTGAATCATTACAAAATACAAGATATACCCAATTCCAACAATTTTCACCTTGACTTGCAGAAGAGTGGTGCTTCCTTTGACTGAGTCCATTTATTAGAAAACAGAGAGACTTCTAAGGCGCTCGCAATGACGCTGAGAGTGTCCTTAGCCTAGAGGTGAAAAAGGAGGTTGGATAAATTAATCCAGACTGAAATGGAATTGATTGAGATCTCTATGAAGGAGGTTCGTGGAGTCTAAGGCAGAGGATGATGAATTTTCAATGAACGTGTCAAAGCATTTTCACAAGAGCTCAGAGTCTATCCTCTTCACTGTTGAAAAGTAATATGAAATGCCACTCTCCATCAGAATGGTATCCACCGAGCCAATAGGATTGCCATTGACTCATTAGAGAGATTCTAACAAGATTAAGAAAAGGGCCGACAACCCAAGAAATATTCCATAAGAGGAATGCCATCAGTGATTTGAGGAGCAACGAAGTGTAACTGAAACCCCTATTGAGAAGTATTCGTGGGAGTGAGAATACCAAAATTTATCTCTTTAATTACCATTCTAAACATTATGAAAATAAAATAAAATAAAATAAATAAAGAGAAGAAGAAGAGAAAATCAATAAACTCACCATTATTTATATAATTATTTTTAGAGAAAAAGATTTATGTGGGAAAATGTGGTCCTTGTGCTTAGACATATGGAGGGCTGATTGACCCTCATACACACACAAGATCCGCCCTCCCCTCGAGGAAACACTTTCCTTTTATTTTTATCTTATTATGTTTTTTCTTTTCTTTTTTATTTATGCAAATCTGAGTATAAATCTCAACGGATTGAGTTGGGAATCCTCACAGCACGGCAACGAAAACTTTGTCCAACCTTAATAAGATTATAACCAAATTTTAGGATGATGAACACATCTATATTCCAAGATAAATCTAACCGAAAATATTCATTTATATCTATAACCAGTGAGACTCATTAGAGACTTGATCGGCTAAATTTTCAATTTTTTTTTTTATCAACAATATCAAAATGATTTTATTCAAGAATACCAATATGGGAGAAACCGCAAAATCACCTAATCCAAAAAATATAAAGAGAAATAATATCATTAACTGCAATCCTAGCAGCCCAATCAAAGGAAAGAAACATAAAAGCAGAACTAGTAGAATTAACATGACTAGCACACTGATGATAATATCTTTTTTTCTCGTAAAGATGAAGGAGGAAGGAAGATTAGTGATGAAGAAACAGTGACTTTCATCTATGATGTTATGGATGCAGGGAGTGACACAACATCAACTGTGTTTCACTTGTGAAGAACCAAACCATCCAAGAAAAAATTTATTCTGAGATCCAAGAGGTTGTGAGCTCAGGAGAAGATATTAAAGAAGATGATTTGCAAAAGATGTCATATCTCAAGGCTGTAGTACTGGAAGGCTGAGGCTACATTCACTAGGGGTGTAAGTTTGGCCTTGACGGCTCAAACTCGCCCTAAACTTGAGCAGGGCATGGGCTAGGGCTAGGGCTAGGGCTAAGATTTCTAACCTTAAGGGCAGATTAGGATGAAAAACATTGACCCTAGGTCAAGGTTAGATTGGGCCTGGGTTGAGGACTAGACCTAGCCTAGTCCGACCCAACCTGGCCTGAGTTTAATCCTAATTTATATAATATAATTTAAGGCTACCATTCTATCTGTTAAGTTTGTCTCGAATTCTTGACCCGTTTTGAAGATTGACCCGATCCGACATATTTTGGTGGCGACCCGAATGGGAATTTTTCTGAGATCTGTGATGGAAGCAGAGGGCTTGGGCGGCCCAAGCCCGGAGCCCATCACTGATCTCGTATCTCGTATGGGGGTGCGGGGGCGTAGCCCCCGCGGTATGGTTCGACCGGATCGACCGCGACCCGATGGATCGAACCGCTATTTGGCGTATATATATATAATGTACTGTTGCTTGTTGAGAGTCATTGTATTCTAGGGTTTTCACGAAGCTAGGGTTTCAGGGCGAGTTCTTCCTCGCCGCTGCTAGGGTGTAATCCTTCTTCTGCATAGTGAATCATCTTCTTCTTCGCCCGAGGACGTAGTACACCACCCTGGTGTGTGAACCTCGTTAAATCTCTGTGTCGTACGGATCTATTGTCTCTCTTTATTCGTGTTTCTTGGTGTTTGATCTAACACTATCATTTTATTCAGAATAATGAAATTGAGGTCATTGATTCTCTTATACCCAATTTATACTAAAGTTTTAACTTCATCAAAGACAAAATTTCGTAATTGCTTACTTCTCCAATGAGATTTCGATCCCGCAAAAGCAGGATCAATTAGGGTTAGCCCAATCTTGATAAAAATCAGGGTTAATTAGGGCCGACTCGACCCAATCAGAATCAATTAGGGCCAATAGTTGGTATGAATCCGACAGATTGAATTGAGCCTAAGCGTGAACCCGATAAAATTGAATTGGGCCTGGCTTATGTTTCGGTGATCTAAGATTGCACTGAAATTTTAGGGTTGCACTGAAGTTTTAAGAAACCCACCATGTTTGACCCCTCACACCCACCTAACCACTTTTGTTGCCACATACAGTGGAGAAAGAAATTGTGTTGAATGGCCATGACATCGCCAAGGAAACTATTGTAAATTTTATGGTGGCAGGGATGGGGAGGGATCCACAAGTTTGGAAATATCCTATATATGGAGTTTAGGCCAGAGAGGTACTTGGTTGAAGAAGGTGAAGAAGTTGATGTCACAGGGAGCAAGGAGATTAAGGTGATGCCCTTTTCGTGTAGGGAGGAGGATTTTCCCCAGACTTGGGTTAGGCACTTTGCATTTGAAGTATTTTCTGGCAAATTTGATCCGAAATGGGTGACTGTGGATGGAAAATAGTTAGGCAGTGTTTGGTAGCTAAGAGAAGGGGAAAAAAAAGTATAAAAATTGTACGAAATTCTCATTGTGCTTAGCATGTCCGGAATCAAGAAAAGATTCTTTTTTGAATTTCAAAATTCATGTTGAGAATGGTGAAGTTTTCTTTTGTTGCAAAAAAAAAAAAAAAAAAAAAAAAAAAAAGGAGTTACCCAAGCAAGGAAACATTAGAATACAAAACTTTTCTTTTCTTCTAATGGTAGCGAAACATATATACTTTATTTTATTTTATTTTCTAGATCCCCCCCCCCCACTTTTCTTCTCTAGGCTACCAAACACAGCCTAAGTTAAAATAAGTGGGTATCACATTATTACCATGTTGCTTTGGTCGGACCAAAATAAAATATTATCATGTGGAGAGTGGATCAGGTTCTTGTACGAAAACCATTCTTGTACGGGATTGGTCTACACAGATAATCCATCCCAAGGAAAAATCCATGGTGGATTCCATCTGTTCAGAGCGTACGAGTTCTCATACGAGAACCTGATCCACACTCTATCATATGTACCAGTCATGTTATAATCTATTTAAGATTTACATTCAGATTTGCATTAAAAAGTAAAAACATACTAAGACAAAAATAATGATGAGTGTATAAATTCTCTCTTTTTTTTTTTTCCAAAAATTTTCTATTATTTTATTTTTTTACCTTTGGACCAAGGATCTAAAGCTTGGGATCCGTCTTGGGGTCGATCAGGCTGATAATAATTCGATATCAATTGGAATTTATTTGGATTGGACTGAATCAGACAGATTTACTCTTGGACATTACTCTTATCTCCTTTCTCTCTTCATTTTTATTCTCTCGTATTGCATCTTAATATCTTTTTTCCCATTTACTCTATACGGATGTTATTTTCATCTTCATCAATGCTGATTTGAGAGGTGTAAAACATTTAAAAAAACTTTGGATCTCTACCAACAATATTCAGGTCAACATATTAGCATGGAGAAAAGCATGATATTTTATGGGACAATTCAGTTGCAGAGAAAGAGACTGCCCAAAGGAAGTGCTTAATATTCTAGAGTATCAATTCCCAACCCGGTACTTGGGTGTGGAAATTTTCAGTGGCCGTGTGAAAAAGGAGTTGATTATTCACATGGTGAACAAGTTTAAGGTGAGATTGACGGGGTGGAAAGGTTGGATGTTGTCTATGGCAGGCAGGATTGAACTAGTTAAATCTGTTATGAGTAGTATTCCCATCCACAACTTTGCAATATATTTGGCCTGCATCTATCATTTCATTGATGGAGCCATAGATCCGAAATTTTATTTGGGAGACATTGAGGTATCTCATTCTATTACAGTAAAATGGGATACAGTGTGCAAGCCAACGAAGAAAGGAGGGCTGGGTGACTTTGATTAGCAGATACTTACTTGAAACTTGAAACTTGAAACCCAAGAATAGAAGTTAACAATTTGGCATAAACGAATAGTCCCACCCCTGGTTGTAAAACTAGATCAGATTGATCAGTATCGCTCAGATTGAATTGATATTGGTCTCGACTGATCCTTAATCCCAAAGGTAAAAACATAATAAAATAAAATTTTATTAAAAAGCAAAGGTATATCAATCCGATACTGTTTGATCAGACCAATCCAAATTGATATCGTTTTTAGCGATCTCAAGACCGATTCCGAGTTTTAGAAAGTTTCTCCACTTTGGTTTTTCAAGTTGAAGTAGAAGTAGGGATTTGAAATTCTAGTTTTAAATGAATGCCCTTTACCCCATATGCTTATGAAGAGGGTAAACTGCTACTGATCTCTCTCTTGATCTGTTTTTCTTCTTCCTTTATCAAGAAAGATCAATCATGCTTGCCTCTTTACATTATGTCATCCGTTCCATAAGCTCCACTGGCTCACAACCCAGAGCATCTATGCGTTTCATAGTTCAACGTCACCATTTTCTAGTAACAACCACAGATGAAGGTTCTGAAACCATTCTTGGGCAGAGACGTGTTCTGTCACCAACTCAAATATTCAATATTGAGTCCCCTTTCCTGCTTGTCCCTCTGGTTAGTGACTCTACATCAATGATATGCTTACACACTTAGAAATCCCTCCAGCCTTCATTGAGCAACTGAAACGACAGATATCTATACATGCTTATCAAGAGGCTTTGATTTCTAGAGAGACGAGGTCTCGATCCTTGAGTATTATCATAGGTCTTAATATTCATCTCGTAGAAGAACTTGCAGAGCTCGAAGCCAGTTTGATGGATATGGTTGGAGATGGAGGTTTTAGATTGGTTCCGGCCCTGCGATCTTCGATTGAAGCTTTGCAGATAAAGAAATTTGATGATACAGAAGACCCTTCTTCTTCTTCTTCTTCTTCTGCTAGAGAGACTTGTATGATTTGCATGGATGAGTACATGAAAGAAGTCGACATTGCACGGATGCCTTGCTCACATTTCTTCCATAGTTAATGCATTGTTACGTGGTTGGAGCATAAGAATTCATGCCCTTTGTGTCACTTTGAATTGCCTACAGAAGCTTAATTTCTTAAATTTTATGATGCGATGTTTATTTCGTGATTATAATTTTATGTAAAATGTCATATTAAAATGATACACTGATATGTGATATGTGAATAATAAAAGATTTTAGGGGAATTTTGCTCGGATCCACTTAATCCACTTAA
>NC_056562.1:2228366-2231239 GCF_013358625.1 Macadamia integrifolia | reverse complement strand
AAAAAAAAAAAAAAAAAAAAACAAAATAAGTAAATTTAAAATTTACGTTAAGGTGTAAGCTAATTTAGGCTGAGGACTAATTTTATGTATTGAGATATAATGTAACAGATATTCAGGGCCACGTGGGAGAAAATTGTCTTGATGGATCACACCTTGATCCAGTTTTTTTTTTTTTTTTTTTTGCTAACGAGGAGGTATCTAGGCCTTCGACCTGACTGGTCTCAAGAGCCCATACTGAACCCAGTTACAATACATAATCCAATTCCATTATGGTTTAACTGAAAAGACATTAATCCAATCGGATAACTATGTATGCTTGATACTAGGGTTCTTCTCGAAGTTTTTTCAGGCAACAATGGAGGCCCACAACCGGAGGCCGGAGGGCGGAGGGCGGAGGGCGGAGGGCGGAGGGGGGAGGGGGGGGGTGGAGGCTTGGCTGCGTGGAAATGGATAAAAAGTGCATACTGTAGCTCTGCAAAAAACAAGGATGGGTCAAGCGAGTAAGCGTTATAAGGACACTGATTGGATTATTACCAAAGACAAAGGGTTTTGAATCATGATAGCAATGTAGCCAAAACATCCAGCGATTCTCCCCCGTCCCATGCCGATCCTAACGCTGCCATAGCCAAAGTCTTTCTCTGCGACCCAGTTGGTAGCAAGTTCGGCTGTGAAATCCACCAACAATGTGATCCACTTCGGACACATCTATCAACTTGCCCATCTCAAGGTTGTTTTTTTCAGTCATACCTTCTATCTTGCCTCCGCCGTGGGGTTGGGGGCAGAGGGTTGGGGAAGGAACCTAGTGGGTTGTTGGGGTGGTTGCACGTGGAAGAGGGTGGGGATGGACAGCAGTGATGATGATAGCAGTGGCTGCAACTGTGGTTGTCGTAGCGATAGTGGTGCGACACTTGTAGTGGCGAGGATGGTGATTGAAGGTATAATAAAAAATATAAAAATAAATACCCCAAATATAATTTCACAAACGTTGGGTACCCATGTGTCATTTACCCTTGTTTTTCAAATATTCAATTCCACCATTATATGATTTTTTTCTCATATTCTTCTTCTTCACCACCTCCACCTACAACACCACCACCCCGATCTCCTCTCTCCTTCTCTATATCACCCCCACCCCCACCCCCACCCGTGTTCTTTTAGTCTCACTATCTCCCTTGCACCTCCCATCCAACATCTGATCTCCTCTTCCTGTATAGCACACTGCCGCACCACCCTGATTTTTTCTTCTTGCTCCACCCCTTATATTTATACCAACACACCTCCCACCCCTTGTTATTCCCTCCAATGCCACCCCATCCCCTGCAACCCCACTTCTTCTCTTTTATAGAAGGTGAAAAAAACACCACCTCCCTACTCCCATCCTTTGCAACCCCGCCCCATGGTTTGCTGGATTTGAGGAATGGCAATTCGATTTGTAGTCTTTTAGCCTAGGCAGAATGCTGCCATTAAAGGACTGAGAATTAAAGGAAAGAACAGACCTTTGTCCTTTGATTTTAAAGAAAAAGGAAAATTATCTTGTACCACCTTGTTTTCAAAACTTACATGAAATATCACCCTAAAATGTCAAAAATAACAAACGTACCAAAGTCTAACACCGTTACTTTAGAAATCAAAATTACTCTTTTGAACCTCAAACAAAATAGAAATAAAAAGGGGCAGTTCTCTTTCTATTCACCCCTGTTTCTCTCTTCTCAAACCATTTACCTTGAACCCTAGAATGAGGAAGCATGAGACATTGAAGGTAGATGGTTGCAGCTGCCATTGAGGGTCGAAGCTTGCAGCAACCATTGAGAGACTGTCGAAGGAGGATGAGGCATTGAGGGTGTGCATCAAAGGAACAACAACCATTAAATCTGAGATTTGAAGGAGTATCAGCCACCACCACCACTAACATCAAAGTAGCAGCAACCGAGTAGGGTGAGAGTGAGAATCGTAGGAGTAGTTTTTACATTTTAAATGTTCACTGCCGTCCTTCAAACCCAGATTTCACGTTTTAACCATTCATGTGTTAGAGGGTATTCACAATTCATTTTTGGGGATGAACCATTCTCACATCTGTTACCTGTTCTCACATCCTCCTTAGGGAGCACTAATCCATTAAACCTATAACTAAAAAAGGGTCCCTGTGTGAAAGAATGGAATCTGGATTGGATGCGAGGGCTATTGTGGCTGCACACCCTGGAGGTGGTCTCCCGCTAGACAGGGGAAGACAACTCCGGCTAACAGACTTTTGGAGGCCTAACCCCGCGTTTGATCCTACTGCATTTGATGATGGAGTCTCTATGGGTGTGACTGCTCGAGATGTGGCGATGGATACCCCTGCCTTGAATGCTGAAGCAGATGCTGCTGCCCCTTTAGGTGAGCCTTCTGCGGCTCTGAAGAAGTCCTACGCCAAAGTGGTTAGTATCAGGACAGTTAGCGTCCCACTCGAACTCAACCTCTAGAGTCATACTCACACTCAACAACCTCTCCTACATTGTAGGCATTTTCAGTGAGCACAAACTCTAGAGACTACTTGCAGTCCAAGACTACCTCATGAGACAGCAGAGTTGGAATAAGACTCTCACATGTGATAATAGACTTTCTGTCCATTACTCACATATCTTAACAGAGTCCTACCCCATTAATATTAGAGTTTGAGTTTCCCACATGTGATCATAGAGTTTGTCTATAACTCAATAACTGTAATCTCTATATAAGAGCACCATTGTACACTCATTAAAGCAAATGGCAATATACAATTTCAACATGGTATCACGAGCCGCATAAAGCTCCACCGAGCACCCTCCTCCTCCCCACGTTTTCCCCTCTCCAATAGCCTACGCCCCCACTTCTTTACAACTTCTTTGCAAAAA
>NC_056562.1:2178443-2228346 GCF_013358625.1 Macadamia integrifolia | reverse complement strand
AAAAAAAAAAAAAAAAAAAGAAGAAGAAAGAGCCCAACGTCCCTCTCTCACCTATAGTTTAACCCACACCCCACTATCTCCAATAACACTCCTCCCTCTTCTACCATGGCTAAACCATCCCCACCTCCCACATCCCTATCTGGTGCTCATCATATGATATCTCTAAAGCTCACATCTAAGAACTATGTTTATTGGCGCACGCAGGTCGTACCCTATCTCACTGGCCAACGCCTCTTCGACTATGTCACCAGTGACAATCGTTGCCCTCAAGACCCTATCAAAGCCAAGGCATGGCATGAACAAGATGCTTTTATTATGAGCCTTCTCATCGCCTCTCTCTCTGAAGAAGCCTTTTCATTAGCATTTGGATGGACCACTAGCAAAGAGATCTGGGATGCACTCCATGCTGCATTCAGTTCTCCATCTACAACCAGGATTCTGTCTCTCAACGTCTCCTTTCAAAATCTGGTTCACAAATCAGATGAGACCATTACTCAGTTTCTCCATCGAGCCAAGCATCTCTCCAATGAGCTAGCAGTTACAGGGAAGCCCCTCCCATCAGAAGACTTTAACATCCACATCTTCCGGGCCCTACGCACTAAATATCAAGCCCTTGCCTCCATTATGATGGCACAAAAGGAGCCCATCTCCTACACTGACATGCATGGTCTCCTTATGAGTCATGAGAACCTTCTCCACTCACGCCTTCCCATTGTTGATCCTGCCATCGATGCATCAGCCCATGTCACTCACCAAGGTCGTGGTCCTCCTTCCACTGGTGGTCGTGGTACAAGCTCCTCCCGAGGCCGAGGCCGTGGTCGTGGTCGTGCTAGTGGATTTGGTCGCTTTAATGCATTCGCTCACAATCCATGCACAATCTGTGGACACATTAATCATCAGACAGACACTTGCTACTACCGCCCACAGGGACCTACTAGAGCCGCCATTCTACCTACCCTTCCCCATCCCTACAATCGGCCACCACCTCAACCCAATGCCTACCATACTACACACTTCCCTACCCCTCAACCCCCTACCATCGCACCTCCACCCCATCACCCCACACCTCCACAATCCTTCACCACCTCTTGGATCCCTGATACTGGAGCCACCCACCATTCCACCCCTGACTTAACCCAATTCTCCTCTATGATCCATACACAGGTAATAACCAACTTGTGGTTGGTAATGGTAAGGGCCTTTCTATATCTCACATAGGCACTGCTTCCATCTCTTCTCCCTCTCGTTCCTTTTCTCTTTCTACTGTTTTACATGTTCCCACTCTCACTTGTTCTTTGTTATCTGTTCAGCAATTTTGCCGTGACAATAATGTTTACTTTGAGTTTCACTCTTCCTTTTTCTCTATGAAGGATCTGAAGACCAATCAAACCCTCTTCACTGGACACAGTAAGCATGGTCTCTATTCCATTCCAACATCACCTTATGCCAATCTGGCCTCTGCCTCATCTTTCAGTTGCTGGCATCATCGTTTAGGGCACCCTCATGAACGTGTCCTTCGTCTTATGTTACCTAGTCATCAGCTCATGAAGTCTCCTTCTTTATGTTCTGCTTTCCAAATGGGCAAAGCTAGTAGATTGTCACTACGTGAAACTAGTACTCATAGTTCCTCTCCTTTAGATTTGGTTTTTAGTGATGTATGGGGCCCCCACCCCATAGTTTCTTCAAATGAGAATCGTTATTTTATTATATTTGTTGATGACCATACTAAATATATTTGGTTTACTGCTTTAAAGTTGAAGTGTGATGTTTACTTTGCCTTTCGTACTTTTCAGGCCTTGGTGGAACGTCAGTTCTCTCTCTCCATCAAGGCCATTCAAACTGATTGAGGGGGAGAATTCTGTACTCTCCCATCTTACTTTGTCAGGTTGGGCATCCAACATAGTTATCTTACCCTCATATTCATGAGCAACAGGGAACAGTTGAACGTCGTAACATACACATTGCTGAAACTAGGATTACCCTACTATCCCATGCAACTGTTCCCCAGGCTTACTGGGATTATGCCTTTGAAACCGCGGTCTTTCTCATCAATCGCATGCCCTCCTTTGTCACGGGTAACAAATCCCCCCATCAGTTAGTTACAGGCAATTCTCCGGACTACTTTTTTCTAAAAATCTTTGGATGCCTTTGTTATCCATGGCTCCATCCTCACAATCATCACAAGGTTGAACCCCGTTCTGCCTCATGTGTTTTCTTAGGATATATCCCTTCCCATCATGGTTATCGTTGTATGGATCTCATCGTCTATCGTATCTACCTATCTCGCCATGTCAGATTTGACGAATCTACTTTCCCATTTCACACTGCACCACCATCCTCCTCAACCCAACCCCCTCCTACTACCCCTCCCCCATGGGGCATTGCACCTAACATACCTACCCCTCAACCTCACTCTAGCCCTCCGACTACCCTCCCAAACCCACCCATCCCTCTCCCTACCACCCCAGAACCGCCCCTACTCGAACCACCCTCTCCCATATCCCCTCCTTTCTCACCTCACCTAACCCTAACCGGCCATAACCCTGACTTCTCTACCACCCCACCCTGTCGCACCAGAACCCTACACGATCTCTATGCTGACCCCCTGACCCTCTCTACCATCACCTCACCTGACCCGACTGAACCTACATGCTTATCCCAGGCCCACAAGGTTCCTCATTGGCGTTCTACTATGTCTGATGAATTTAATGCTTTATTATGTAATGGTACTTGGTCTCTTGTGCCTTACAAGGAAACTATGAATCTGGTTGGCTGCAAGTGGGTGTACCGCATCAAACGGAAGGCAGATGGCTCCCTTGAACACTATAAGGCCCGTTTAGTTGCTAAAAGATTTCATCAACAACCTGGTCTTGACTATCATGAGACCTTTAGCCCTGTCATCAAACCTACTACCATACAAACGGTCCTCTCCTTGGCCATATCTAATGGATGGGCTGTTCGTCAGCTTGATGTTCAGAATGCATTCTTGCATGGTATTCTATCTGAGGAGGTCTACATGGCTCAACCCCAGGGTTTTGAAGGTGCCCTACACCCTAATCATGTCTGTCGCCTCAACAAGTCCCTCTATGGGCTCAAACAGGCTCCTAGGGCTTGGTTTCACAGGTTAATTGAGTTCCTTACTCGCTCCGATTTTCGGTCATCCCAAACTGACACATCACTATTTATCTACATGCAGGGCTCTGTTGTCACATATGTCCTTGTCTACGTCGATGACATCTTGGTTACAGGGAACCAACCAACTCATGTTCAGACTCTCCTTCATTAGCTTGCTTCAGAATTCTCTATCAAGGATCTTGGTTGTCTCAGCTTTTTCCTTGGTATTGATGCCCTATATCGGTCTGATGGTGTCCTCCTCTCTCAACACCGGTACATCACTGATCTCCTCCAAAGGGCTAGCATGACTGACTGTAAGCCCGTCACTACTCCCATGGAGACCACCTTTGCAGCATCTTCCACAGGGGGTGTCTTTCTTTCGGACCCCACCAGGTATCGCTCCATTGTCAGTGCTCTCCAATACATCACCCTCACCAGGCTTGATGTGGCTTATTCAGTGAACCGTTCCTGCCAGTTCATGCTTGCCCCCTCCGAAGACCATTGGACACTAGTCAAATGGATTCTACGCTATCTCCAAGGAACCAAGGATCATGGGTTGTTCATCTCCAAATCTAGTTCCCTCCAATTACAAGCATTCTCCGATGCTGACTGGGCTGGTGACAGTGCAGATCGCAAATCCACAGGAGGCTATCCCATCTATATGGGTCCTAATCTGATCTCCTGGGCCTCTAAGAAGCAGAAGACAGTTGCACGCTCCTCCACCGAGTCTAAGTACAAAGCAGTGGCTGATGCCTGCGCCGAACTCACTTGGCTTCGCTCTCTCTTTGAGGAATTAGGGATCCCTATTCCTATTGCACCCATTCTTTTGTGTGACAACATTGGGGCCACTTACCTTTCGGTCAATCCGGTCTTTCATGCTCGTACCAAGCATGTTGAAATTGACTTCCACTTCGTTCGTGATAAAATCGCCTCCAAGGAACTTCAAGTGCAGTTCATTTCAACACATGACCAGATAGCCGATATCCTTACCAAAGCTCTCAGCTCTACACGGTTCTCCTTTCTACGGGACAAGCTGTGGATTCGACCATTCAAATCCCCACCTTGAGGGGGTGTATCAGGACAGTTAGCGTCCCACTCGAACTCAACCTCTAGAGTCATACTCACACTCAATAACCTCTCCTACATTGTAGGCATTTTCAGTGAGCACAAACTCTAGAGACTACTTGTCGTCCAAGACTACCTCATGAGATAGCAGAGTTGGAATAAGACTCTCACATGTGATAATAGACTTTCTGTCCATTACTCACATATGTTAACAGAGTCCTACCCCATTAATATTAGAGTTTGAGTCTCCCACATGTGATCATAGAGTTTGTCTATAACTCAATAACTGTAATCTCTATATAAGAGCACCATTGTACACTCATTAAAGCGAATGCCAATATACAATTTCAAAAGTTAGGAATGTCTTGCCTGAGGTTAGTGATCTTCCTGAACCAATTCATGCAGGGAACTCCACTAAAGTAATAATACCACAAGAAGCCTATGAGGATCGTTGGAACAAGTAATGATTTGCACTAATCGGTAGACTCAATTTTCTCTTTCTCTCCATGGATGATGTTCCTAGTGAAGCGAGAGAGTTCTGGAATCTGAAAGGAAAAGTGAAGATGGTGCCCTTGGGGAAAGGCTTCACGATCTTTCAGTTTGACAATGATAGGGATATGGCA
Source organism: Macadamia integrifolia (assembly GCF_013358625.1). Classification (NCBI taxonomy): domain Eukaryota; kingdom Viridiplantae; phylum Streptophyta; class Magnoliopsida; order Proteales; family Proteaceae; genus Macadamia; species Macadamia integrifolia. The sequence goes on along the minus strand of NC_056562.1, from coordinate 2,223,544 downwards.
TCGATGTGGAAGTGAAGCCCAGTGAAGATCGGGGGCAATATGTTAGACTTCAAAGATGGCGGCCAGACTTTAGTATTCATGAAAAAATTGTGAACAAGGATCTGGTATGGGTCCGTTTACCTGATCTACCATTAGAATACTTGCATGAGAAAGTCTTGTTGACTATGGTGAAGGCGGCAGGGCACCCAGTTGCCTTGGATCAGCGTACCAAAAATGTCATGTATGGCAATTTTGCTCGCGTTCTGGTAGAGATGGAAAAGGGAGGACAGAGACCTGAGGAAATCCAAGTTGAGCGCAGACAGCCTGGAACCAAGAACTTGTTCTGGTTCACTCAGAAGTTGATATTCGAGGACTTTCTCAGGAAGTGTGGATTTTGTAAGAAGGTTGGACACGTGATTGCAGACTGTAGAGAGAAAAAAATTGCTGACTCTAAACTTTCTCTGGCTGAGAACAATGGAGGCATTCCGGATGCAGTATATGTTGATGATGAACCTAGAGGATCAATGAATCGTGCAAATTCTCCTCCCTCTCGGAGATCGCAGCAGGGTCACAGAGCAGCCCTTAACGACGGTGGAGCCACTACCCACGGTAGAGAAACAGCCTCCCACGGTGGTGGTGGAATTCCACCTCACGTTGAGAGAGAGAGATAGAATCAAAGGGAGAATCTTCCAGATTTGGAAACTGATTCCAACAAGGAAACCACTTATTTGGAGAGTCCTAGGGAGAATATCTCACCCCATACAAGGAATGAAGTGGATTTGATTTCTAATTCTACAATGGGTAATTCAAATTTTGAATTATCACCTTCTTTGGAAGGGAATAGACGTTTGGAAGTAGTGCTTGGACATGATGATGTGGCGGGTCGTGTGGACTCGAATATGGACCCTGGGCAAACCCATTTTCAGTCTGGTCCAGAAGGCGCTGGACTTGGGAATGCAGATGAATCAGCCTCTCATGTTGTTGGCCTCGATGGTGTGCGTAGAAGTACTCGCCTTGTTAGTCGTGGGGGCCACGCCAATGCTAATGGGCGGGGAGCAGGCCGTGACACTTTCTTTCATGGAGGGGGTCCTCAGAGTGCTTGAGAGAATACTTTGAGAGTATATTCTATGGCTCTACAAAGAGATGAAGGGCAGTCTGGCTGGGTGCGAGCTCAGAAGAAGAAAGGCAAACAGTCTTTGGTAGGTCGGTCGGTCTTTCAGGACTAACCAACTCAACCCAATCCAGTGATAATAAAGGTCTTCTTTTGGAAAGTTAAGGGAATGAAGAAGGTGGCTGCTAATGCTTCTTTATCAATGATGGTCGAGAAAATGCTCCAGATTTTCTTTGTATAGCTGAGACGATGATCGCATCGGATAGTTTTCCAAAGCTGTTTTTCAATAAGCTTGGTTATGCGTCAGATTTTTTATGTAATAATAGGGTTGAGGCCCATCCAAATTTGTGGGTTATTTGGAAGCGGCACCTCAGGAAGCCTTCCATCATTTCAATGTCGGTGCAGCAAATTTCCTTCACAATTGATTGGCAGGGGAACTCATTTGATATATCTGTGGTGCACGCAAAATGTTTTAGAGTTGATCGGCGGGATCTTTGGATGGCCCTGACTGCCTCCTCAACTGGAAGACCGAGAATGATAATTGGAGACTTCAATGCCACATTGTATGATCATGAAAGGAGAGGGCCTGGTCGATTCAGTGTTGGGGCGGCCTCTGAATTCTCTGTCATGCTTGATGCAACTGCTATGATCCAAGTCCCCTCCTCAGGCAGAAAGTTTACTTGGAGCAACAATCGCAGAAGGAGCCATGTGGAAGCGCTTTTGGATAGGACCTTTGTGAATGAGGATTGGCTGAAATTTTTTGATGACTGCCTGCAAAGGGTGCTTCCCTGTATCGCATCTGATCATTCTCCCTTGGTAGTTAGTTCAGGTCCAGCGATGAAGCCTAAGAATGCTCCATTCAGAATAAACAATTTTTGGATGGATCATATTGAATTCTTAGACTTGGTGAACGCTTCCTAGAACTTTGATGTTATTGGGTCTCCTCCAGTCAACCTAGCTCAGAAACTAAGGGTGTTAAAGGTGGCTATTAGAACCGTGTTGATGAGGAAGGTAATTCTGAATTGCTTTTTAATTTGGAAGCTGACGCCAAAACTAGATACTGGAAAGCTATTGATAACCATGAGAAGCTATGGGCTCAAAAGTCTAGAATCAGATGACTCAAGGATGGTGATCGATTCTCCAGATTTTTCCATGTAATGGCCAAAATCAAGAGATCTCGAAAAACATGCAGAAGCATTTTCATAGAGAAAGGCTATGAAATCTCTGATTTGGACCAGTTGGGAGCGCACTTGGAAAAGTTCTATGGAAACTTCCACAAGAGAGTGGATCTTGAAAGCTAACCGCAAATTTTCAACTGCATCCTAAACATTTTGCAAGACTCTGATCAGATATGCTTGATGCAATCCCTTCATACGAGGAGATCAAAAATGCAGTTTGGGAGTCTTGACCCTGAGAGCTCTCTAGGTCCAGATGGATTCTCAAGCTCATTCTTCAGAAGATGCTGGACGATCATCAATTCTGATGTCCGCAATGCTGTTAAAGGATTTTTCCGATCAGGTATTCTCACTAATGGAAAAAATAATAACTTTTTATTATTAATTCCTAAGGTAGAAGGGGCAAAATCTTTAGATAAATTCCATCCATTGTGCATGGGAAATTTTTTCTGCAAAATCTTGTCCAAAATTATAGCTTCTCGTATTACTGCTAGTCTCCCTAAAATAATATTCTAGGAGTAGGGCGCTTTTCAAAAAGGAAAATTCATTCAGAGTAATATTGGGCTGGCTTTGGAGCTGGCAAATCTTATGGGGCATTCTTCTAGGGGAGGAGGCATTGGTTTGAAGATTGATATCAGGAAAGCTTTCGACACCATCTCTTGGGATTTTCTATTCAGTTTCTCAACATGTTTGGCTTCTTTGACAAAATGCTAGGGTGGATTCACACAATTCTTAGAATTGCAAGGATTTCGATACTCCTAAATGGTGGTTCAGTTGGGTATTTTGAGGTCAGCAGAGGTCTTCGTCATGGAGATCCAATCTCCCCAATTCTATTTATCATTGCTGAAGAGGTGCTTTGCTGAGGTCTAAGAGTTCTGGCTGCCAAAAGCTTGATCAAGCCTCTTACTGGTCCTTGTGCTGTGGAAGTTCCCATCCATCTCTTATAGCGAATGATGTTTTTATATTCATGAATGCTTCCAAGAGGTACATTTAGAATTTAAATTCTTTTCTAACCATGCATCAGAGATGTTCAGGACAATTTTTTAACCTTGAGAAAAGCAAGTAATTTTTGAGTAAAATTCCCCCTGCAAGGAAGCAGGGAATTCTGGGGGAGTTAGAGATCCCTTGTTGCAACTTCCTGACCAAATATTTGGGGGTAAATATTTTTCAGGGTAGAGTCAAGAGGGATCCGCTTCTTCCTGTGATGGATAGAATTAAAGCCAAGTTTGCTGACTGAAAGGGAAAGCTTCTCTCTATGGCTAGAAGAGTTGAGCTAGTTAAATCTGTTATCTTTGGAATGCCTCTTCACAGCTTTTCAGTCTACTAGTGGCCAGTGACTATTACTAAATGTCTTGAAAAATGGATGAGGAACTTCATATGGACGGGGGAGATTGATTCCTCTAAAGCTACCATTGTAAAATGGGATTTGATCTGCAAGCCTAAGTAGGAGGGTGGTCTCGGCATCAGAAGGTTGCGTGAGGTTAATATGGCCTTGCTTGCCAAATTAACCTGGAAAATTAAAAACGAGGACTCTCAACTGAGTAGACTTTTTCGTGCCAGATTTTTGTCATCCTCAGGTAAATTTAGAAGTTCCTATAAGCGCTCTTCTATTTGGCCAGGAATTAGGAGAATGTGGAACTTTATTTCTGAGAATGAAAGATGGATAATTGGCAGTGGCAAAGACATTGATTTCTGGAATGACAATTGGCTTGGCCCCAATCCTATTCGGGAATTGGCTGATTTGGATGAGGATGCCTTTTCTGATCTCTCTAACTCTGTGGCAGATTTTATAGAGAATCATACTTGGGTGCTTCCTCAAGTACAATCTAATCTCTTATGTGAGATTTTTCAAAAAATAAAGGAGATCAAGCTCTCCCCCTCAGATGTAAAGGACTTTCGGTTTTGGAGCCTTGACCCTGTGGGTATTTAATCAATTCACTTTGCTTGGGCTGGTTTAAGATCAAGGAGCCCTGCGGTTGCATGGGCTAATCTGGTTTGGCATAAGCATCTCCCTCCAAGACTGTCATTGTTGGGCTGGCGCTAGTTCCATGGGAAGCTTCCCACAGATGACTTCATCCAAGCCAAGGGAATTCCTTTCCCCTCCAAATGGAAATTATGTGGCATTAGTGTTGAAACATTTTCTCATTTATTCCTTGATTATCAATTCTCGTCAAATTTATGGAGTAAAGCAGCTGAGCTTTTTAATGTGACCTGGACTCAAAAAGCATATGTGAGGGAGATGGCTTCATGCTGGAGAAATAAGGGTTCTGGATGGAGTTTGAAAGAGGCTTGGATCACTGCCCTTTTCTCTAAGCTTGCTGCCATGTGGAACGAAAGAAATCAGCGTCGATTTGAGGGGAAGAAAAGAAATCTCTCTTTGATTCTAAACGGCGTTTAAGGTGAGATTAACTTCCTATGCAGTAGTTTAAAATTCAAGCCCAAGTCTGTTGTCGATCTCCTTCTCTGTAATAGATTGCATCTGGAAAAGTCCAGCCAACCTTTGTTCAGAATATTGGAAATCCGCTGGTCTAAGCCGTTGAGCTCTTGGGTGAAGCTAAATTCTGATGGATGCTCCTTTGGCAATCCTTGGCGTGCTGGTGGTGGTGGTATTCTTGGGGATCATGATGGCAGAATTTTGACCTGCTATAAGGCTTTTTTCAAAGTCTCTACTAGTTATTGTTAGAGATTCTTAATCCTAGAATCATTTGAATTACCTATAGTGTATAGAATACAAGAATGAATAATGGAAAGAAATCAATCACATACCCGTTGAGCGTGAATAAAGTCCCTAAATCAAGGTTGACGCTTGTACCACGAATTATGATGAAGAACCACGCAATATGGGTCCTTCTACTGAGATCTTCTGCAGCCTCTTACTTTGGGATCTTCTCTCTGTCTCTACACTAGCTTTGTGAGAAAGCAGTGCTCCCAAAATATTATTATGAAAGTAATAGCTGCAGGGACCGTCAGTATTCTATATATAATAGAATTCCTAAACCCTAATCCATTCCCACAATAGAATAGGGCTAGAAGTTTCCTAATTAGAGTGGTCCTTATTCTCTTGGGCCCAATGGGTCAATCAATATCAGTTAAGCCCACATAAGAGTCCTAACAATCTCCCACTCGGGCTACACTGATACTGATGTCTTCCCATTGACATCTGGCCAAATAATCCCAAGATTGAATACCACTCAAAACAAACTTTGATCCAATCAATAATCTCCATTGTTGAACAATAGTAGAAAATACACCTCAATATACGGCATATAACTATCTAATGTTACAAACAACAGAAAATTATCAATTCAAATCGCCTGGAAACATATATATATATATATATATATATATATAAGAAATTATATCATAACTGTGATCACATAAGATATATCCTTCCTTATAGGTCTGTTCCTGATCTAAAGATCAACCTACCTTAGAAACCTCACAGGTAGAGAATTTTGATATTAATCAATACTTAAGCAAACCACCATTTTCTTGTATTAATATCTCACTTTGGCATACAGCCTATGGTTAACAACCACCTCCATGGATTTAGGCTAAATACCACCATAAATCACGAAACTTGGCTAAACACCGCTATTAACCATGACATGTCAAAGTAAACCACAATAATCATACAATAATATGATGAGAGAATATAAATGAACACTGTATTGGAAAGTAAACATCCTCAATATAGATTGTGCTCATAATGTATGATCTAACAAAATAATGCTTATTACAATACCATTATGGATAAGTAAACTCCCACTAAACAAGCATATCAAAAGATTCCATTACACCCATGTTAGAAACATGAGTCTTAAAAATTCCCACTGGAAGAGCTTTGGTCAGAGGATCAACAACCATCTCTTTAGTAATAATATGCTCAACAACGATCTCCCCAGTGTTGATCTTCTCACAAACCAGAAGATATTTAATCTCAATGTGTTTGGAGCTGCTAGATCTCTTGTTATTCTTTGCAAAGAAAACAACAGAAATATTGTCAAACCACAAATGCAAAGCCTTAAAGATAGAATCTACAACCTTCAGTTCAGATGTGAAATTCCTCAGCCACACTGCCTGCTTTGTAGCTTCATAAAGTGCCACAAACTCAGCTTGCATAGTGGATGAAGCTAAAATAGTTTATTTGGCACTCTTCCAAGAAATAGCTCCTCCTCCCAATACAAAAATGTATCCAGAGGTAGACTTTCTATCATCAGTACACCCACTGAAGTCTGAGTCAGAATACCCCACAACTTCAAATTTTTCTGATTTACCAAACACTAGCTTGAAGTCCTTTGTCCGTTGTAGATAGCGCATGACCTTCTTAGCTGTAGTCTAATGAGCCAAACCAGCATCAGATTGAAACCTGCCAAGTACACTAATTGCAAAGGCAATGTCAGGGCGAGTACAAACTTGTGCATACATCAAACTTCCAACTGCAGAGGCATAAGGCTTATCATTCATTGAGCTCCTCTCAATATCATTCTTTAGACATTGTTGCATGTTCAACTTGTCTCATTTACTGATGGGTGCTTCACCACCAGAACATTTAGACATGTTAAACCTCTTTAAAACTTTATCAAGATATGCCTGTTGTGATAGCCCAAGTAATCCCCACGGCCTATCATGACTAATCTTGATTCCAAGCATATAACTAGCTTCACCCATGTCCTTCATTTCAAAGTTTTCTGAAAGAAAACCCTTGGTCTCCATCAATAAGGTTTTGTTGCTGCAAGCCAATAGAATGTCATCCACATAGAGCACAAGAAAGATGAAACTACTCCCACTAAGTTTCAGATATATGCACTGGTCGATTGGATTCTCTACAAAACCAAAAGAAGTCACAACTCGATCAAATTTCAAGTACCATTGTCGAGATGCTTGTTTTAACCCATAAAGAGACTTTTTCAACATACAAACAAAGTCCTCTTTACCCTTTTCCTCAAAACCTTTAGGTTGTCTCATGTACATCTGCTCTGACAGCTCTCCATTCAGAAATGCTGTTTTCACATTCATCTGACGTAACTCTAGATCAAAATGGGCAACAATGACCATGATAATTCTAAATGAGTCATTTGATGAGACAGGTGAGAAGGTTCCCTTGTAATCTATCCCCTCTTGCTGAGTAAAACCATTTGCCATGAGTCTAGCTTTGTACCGTTCTGCTCTACCTTGAGAATCTGTCTTAGTTTTGAAAACCCACTTAGATGCAATAGCCTTACAATCCTTTGGAATTTACACTAATTCCCATACTCCATTGTTGCTAATAGATAATAGTTATTCCTTCATTGCTTCTGCCCATTTGTCTGAATGCTTATGATTAACTGCTTGAAGAAAAGTAACAGGGTCTTCTTCTTGTCCTATGTCAAACTCACACTCATTCAAATAAGAAACATAATCAGAGTATAGAGAAGGCTTGCGCACTCTAGTAGACCTCCTTATAGGTTCAGGTGGAAGACTGCCAATATTAGTGGTATCAGGAGGTGATGGTGGGTCTACAATAGCAATATCTGTCCCAACTTGCAAATCATATTCAATTAAAGTTTGAATGACTATATCATCAGACAGGATGGGATTGAGATCAAGAAATGAATTTCTCAACTCAACCGGTGCTATCTCAGGGGTGTCATACTCTCCTTCTTCAAAAGAGAAATTATGAGGTGTTCTAAACTCTTCATTGCATTCAACAAATCTAGCATGACTGGTCTCTATAATTTTGTGTCCTGGGCCAGGACAATAGAATCTATACCCTTTAGACCTTTCTGGGTATCCCACAAAATAGCAACTTGTAGTCCTTGAGTCAAAAACTTTTTCTTGAGGGTTAAAGACTTTGGCTTCTGCTTGACATCCCCACACTCGCAAGTGTCTAAGGCTAGGCATTCTGCCACTCTAGAGTTCATAGGGAGTCTTATTCACAGACTTGCTTGGCACTTTATTGAGAAGATAAACAGCAATTTTAAGTGTCTCTCCCCATAAGGATTCTGGTAAGGTGGTATTGTTCACCATAGAACAGACTATGTCTTTCAGAGTACGATTTCTTCTTTCCGCTACTCCATTCTGCTGAGGTGTTCCAGGCATGGAATATTGATGAGATATCCCATGTTCTTGTAAGAATTTTACAAAAAGACCAAGCAACTGTTCAAAAACACAACTTCTCCCATAATATTCTCCACTCCTATCGGATCTGACCACTTTGATCTTCTTGGAGTGAAAAAGTTCAATTTCAGCTTTAAAAATCTTGAAAACATCTAGAGCACTAGATTTCTCACCGATAAGGAAGAAATACCTATATCTTGACCAATCATCAATAAAAGTTATGAAATAACGGTGCCCAGTGAATGTAGGGACAGGAAAAGGCCCACAGATGTTAGTGTGAATAAGGTCTAATACTTCAATGTTGCGAGTAGCATCATTTTTCCTGAAAATTGTCATCTTTCCCTTAATGCAATCTATACATGTTTCCATATCCTAAAAATCAATATTTTTCAATATCCCTTCCTTTACCAATCTTTTCATCCTCTTGATTGAAATATGACCCACCCTTCCATGCCATAACATAAAGGATTTCTCATCAATCAGAGAGCGTTTCACTCCCACATTCAGAACACATGAAGAATTACAATTCAATCTATAAAGCCCATCAACAAGAGTACTACTACCAATAGAGACAGAATCATGTAATAAGCAAAAGCCAACTTGATTAAAATTAACAGATTAACCATCTGAACAAAGTCTAGAAACTGAAATCAAATTCCTCCTCATAGAGGGAACATAAACAACATTCTTCAAATCAATAAATAAGTCTGAATGAAAAAACAATCTAATAGTTCCTATGGCTTCCACTTCAACTCCAGCTCCATTGCCCACGAACACCGTCACTTCATCCTTGCTTGGCACCCTCCTGCTTAGGAACCCCTGCAAGGAATGAGTGACGTGAATAGATGATGCAGAATCTAACTACCATGAATCAATTGGTACATTAATCAAGTAAGATTCAAAACATACTAAGGATAGATTCATACCATCATCCTTCTTTTTCTCAAGGTAGGTCTTTCTCTTAAAACAATCTTTCTTCATGTGCCCTTTGGCCTTGCACAAAAAACACTCTATGCCACTCATATCTTTTTGTACTCCAGATTCTTTAAAATTTTACTTTCCCTTCTTGTTCTTCCCTTCTTTAAATGGAGTGAATTTTCTTTTCTTAAAGAACTTCTTGATCCCTTTGCTAGGTCCCATAGAAGATGAAGTCTTACCTTGAGTAAGATTGATACTTTCAACTTTGATCCTATTAATTGTTCCCTCTTCCTGGGTTACCACAATGATCAATTCATTAAGACCCCATTTATCTTTCAATGTATTATAAGTAGTCTTAAGAGTCTTGTAGCTCCCAGGTAGAGAATTCAAAGCAATGGTGACCACGAAGTCATTATCAAAGTTAATACCTGTACCCCTGATCTTGTTTCCCAGGGAAACCAGTTCCAGTATATGCTCTCTAGCACTTCCTACTCCATCAAATCTAGCTCTAGTCAATTGACTCATGAGATTATGAGCCTATGATTTCTTAGAGCTATCAAACTTAGCTTTTATAGTAGCCAAATACTCAGAAGCAGTATCTTTTTTAGCAACACTATCCTTAATAGACTCAGGCAAAACACTTTTAATAGCAGTCAAGGACTTCCTATTTGCAGTGACCCACTTGTCATAATCTCCTTTCTCAGTTTGGGTACTGGTTGCAGTAGGTTCAACTGGTTTGGTGGTCCTAGTACACAGGTCTAGGTCCTTGAGAATCATATAGACCTCTAAGTCTTTTATCCATTTGTTGAAATTATCCCCAGTAACCTTAAGAATATCAAGTACACCAAAACTAGAAGACATCCTGTTGAATATTTCAATAAAGAATATTCTATTCAACATACAGACATATATGTAAAAGAATAGGCATGTAACAATAAGCAAAATTAAACATTACATGCTCAATTATCAATTACTTTAAGAGTGTCAACCGGAACTACATTCCTGACCTTTGGGTCTGAAACATACTGGTCCACTCAAGTTTCTACTATTACTGTGAGACTTCTTCTAACTTTCAAAAAGTAACTCTATCTTTGGATGGACGGCATCTTTTAGGTTGAGAATTCCCTATTCTGTTTTTCACTTGCTTTAACTTTAATTTTTCTTTAATAATGTCACATTTGGGTGAACATTAGCAACATTGCTACCAACCATTATTCTCTATCTTTTCAACCAAAGAAGATATTTGATTTGTATTCTATTATAATAAGGTTGAACTTTATCACTTTGGTGGATTCCATCTAATTTTACTGCAATAGTCTACAAATTCATTCCGACAGGTAAAAGTGAGATTGTTTAAGCATGAATAAAAAAAATATTCATAAGCAAAAGCATGAACTACATTACCAAGAATAAACAATTTCAAATTCTGATATGCAAGTAATGTATGAGTTGATTTTCTTTTATTTCTTCCAATTAATAAGAAAATTATAAAGAATCATTAAACACCTATACTTGTAACTTATACAAAATAGACCATAAAAGTTGATCAAAACTAGGCTCATAATATATCAAAACGAAGAGTACGAAAAACTGGACTCAATGCCAAAAACTAGGGTGAAAAATTCTTCATCGTTTGCTCGTACGAGCCATTTGAAGTTGCAGATTTTGTTTTAATTTAAAAAAAAAGATCAAAATCAATCCAAACCAACCGGTTCGGCCAAACGGTCTAATTCGGTTCGGGCATATTAGTTCTGGGTCAAAATTTGGGTCAAATGGTCAACAACCTAGTCAACCTTTGACCGAGTCAAACAGGGTTGTCATGAGTTGACCCACTGCACCTCCGGGTCAACTCGGTAGGGTTTCCGAGTTGACCCGGCGATGACTCGTTGCCTTTTTTTTATAATTTATTTTATAAAAAAAAATTCCTCCTATAGCTAGTTTTCGGTGGCACATGCCAGTGCATCTGAAAGTTTCCAGTGACTTGCGGCATACCGTCGTGACCGTCTTCTTGTGCTCTACAACTTTCGTGAAGAAAGTTTTCCCATACGGGATCTTTAAGCCAGAGTAAGATAATGATTTTCATAAATTAGAAGCCAAACCCTTTTTTTTTTTAAATAATTTCTTGATTCTAGCACCATAGTGTAAGCTCTGATACCAATTGTTAGTGATTCTAAATCCTAAAATCATTTGAATGACCTACAATATATAGAATAGAAGAATGAATAATGGAAAGAAATCAATCACATACCCGTTGAGCGTGAATGAAGTCCCTAAATTAAGATTGACGCTTGTACCACGAACTATGATGAAGAACCACATAATATGGGTCTTTCTACTGAGATCTTCTGCAGCCTCTTACTCTGGGATATTCTCTCTGTCTCTACACTAGCTCTGTGAGAAAGTAGTGCTCCCAAAATATTATTATGAAAGTAACAGCTGCGGAGACCATCAGTATTCTATATATAATAGAATCCCTAAACCCTATTCCATTCCGACAATAGAATAGGGCTAGAAGTTTCCTAATTAGAGTGGTCCTTATTCTCTCAAGCCCAATAGGTCAATCAGTATCAGTTAAGCCCACATAAAAGTCCTAACAAAATTTTCAAAAGGTCCACACTAGTATGTCTTGGTCTTCTATGCCCCAACCAATTGTACTCATTTATCATTGAGAAACATTCATTAACCTGTTAAGAGAGTTCGTTGATATCTAGTATTATTGAGAGTTTTTTGATATCTAGTATTATTGTTGTTTTGTATTTCCATTGATCACACAGGTGTGAAAGGGTATGTATTTTCCCAACAAGTGGTAACATAGGTTGGGTTGTAATTGTGTGTAAACAATGGAAGGGAGCACCGGAATATTGATTGTCACACTCGGCCTCAAATTAAGCTAAGGTATGCAGCACTGAATACCTTACTGTACCAGTCAGCTTGAACCATTAGGATCTAATGTAGAGATGAACTTACACAAGTTCAAAATCTTTTACCAAATCAAAGTATGCATATAAGGAAAAATTTATATTTTACATAACCTATGGAGATCAAATGTAAATGATAAATAATAATTATAGACACAATTGAATTATAACTGATAATTACCATAATATAATCACATCTTACAAGCATAATAATTAAATCTTAAAGCAAAGGAAATCCTAGTCCTCCACCACATGTCTCATTGACACAACCTCACAACCATTGCCGAGTCTCGATCCACTCCAGCTCAGGTTTCACCTTCTAAAAACATAAATTCACAAGGGGTGAGCTTCATGAGCCAAGTGAGGGGTGAGCATGCAATCACACACACACAACATCATGATGCCAACACTCACAGTAATATCCACAGATGCACAGTCATATGATCCATTTTATTTATAGATATTCATTCTAGTTACTAAGTCTCAATATGTGGGTATAAGTACTATAAGCAACGTAGGTGGTATCCCCTTCCCATTACGTCGGGCCTCAAAGATACAAGCTAGTTGCAAGCAGGAGTCGATCAGTCCTGAAAAGAACCTCGATCCCCTATGTCTGACAATCATCTGTATAGTACGTCGTATCATACTATGCCCTCTTAGGATACCGTACGTAGTATTCGGGCATAGTAGTGCTCCGTGATCTACCATCGAGTGGAATCAGCCAATACCTTACCTCTATTGGCAAAGGGTTATAGCACTGGGATGTGATCCTAACCATATGCATCTACATGCATCCATAACATCCATAGCATCCAATCACACATCTATGGTCATACTGTAACACTGACCTCTAAACCCATGGTACCGAAAAAAACCTCGGCCACACCGTGCCTCAGACTGTCAATATTATAACCATCACCACACAACTAACATACTACATCCACAAAACCTCAACCATGTCAAAGTTAGTAAAATATGCAACATATGAAATATATAATTTTATATAAAATAAATCCATAATATGGTTATCATCACATTCCACATGAGCATGCATAATTGAAAATATGAAAACACTCCGTAAAATAAATAAAATACCCACTCACGTTGATACCCGAAACTGATGCTCTTTCGTTGAGCTCCTATCCACACGTATCTCTGTCGAGTATCTTAGGTGCCTAATTAAACAATTAATATTTTAGATTAGTTTTAATATTCACTGTCTAAGGATAACTAAACTTCCTAAACTTCTATTGAATTCCCTTACCGGAATCCAAACCAATAGTCAGACAGAGGCACTGATTCCTGACCAGCATTTCTCCCAACAACTTACCTACTTAACCAACTTGGCTCCCTGACCCCTATGTAGGTCACCAACCTGATTCGCACAATCTCGGGTTTCCTATTTGTCTAAATAGACCAAGCCACATAGTACAAAGGTCACTAGAAACCCACCAGAGGCAACCTGTGGGTTATCATAGACCTCAGCTGACTGGGTTGATTCCGACAATCAACCAAAAAGGATGGTGGTTACTGCAAAATGGAGAAGAGCTAAGTACTCGAGCTTGGGAAGAGAAAACTGTGACTGTTCGGATGTTTAAGGTTGCATCTACCGCAAGTTTGCTACTTTCTTCTTGGGCTTTGATGGCTTTGTTTAACATTTTCTTGAGCAGAACAAGTCGGGAGTAGTTGCAGAGGATGAAAAGGGGTTGACTGGCCATCATTACAATCGCAAGCCTCCATGCAATGATTATACCAATGATGCATGCAATGGTTACTGCTGAGAAGGTTTGTATGAGAAGCGCCATTCGATCCCCAACAAGTGACCTGACCTACAGAATTTCCCAAAATTATGATTACAGCTTTTATTGTTCACCATATGTTTGTATTTGTGTGTGTGAGAGAGGGTTTCTTAAAGCTTACCATATTGGCATCCTTGGCGAGTCTAGAACAGACTACTCCCGTAGAGTTGCTATCTTGATCGAACCACCCTACTTCGAAAGTAAGAATCCTAGATACCATCCTTTCTCTGATCCTCCTCGTGAGGGATTCACCCATTACAACAAAGTAGTAGTGTTCACATAAGCTTACGATGAATGAGAATAGAGTCAAGCCAAGCAATAAGAAGGAGTACATCCTCGTCTTCGACTTAATCTCCTCATGACTAGGCAAGAAATAGACTGATATCATACTACCCATCAGGAATGAGAACAAGGGCTGCACTGCACCCACCAATACTACGCTTACGCATCCCAAGATTGCTTGTTTCCATTCAAGGATTCCCAAGAACGTAAAAAATTTTAGGGTTTGTGTGAAATGGAGAAGAGCTAAGTAGAAGAAGAAGAATGAAGATGAAGAATGAGAAGATTACCTAATTTTGATTGCCCTAGGTCGAGCGTTCTCTTGTGTGCGCGAAGGTGAAAGGGGAGAAAAGGGCTTGTTGTGGATTTTGTTGGGATTACCTTATATTGTTTCATTTTTAACAATTTTGGAACGAAACTTGTCGGACAGAACAACAGATTATCGTTCCGTATTTTGACCTTTAAATCATTTTTTTCCCAATTTTTGTTTCAAAAAAACTGAAACACATTATAAGGTTGCCAAACAGCATTTTATGTTTTTTTGTTCCAATAGAAACATTTTTTTGAAACGATACCAAAGTTCCATCATTCCAGTTTCGTTCAAAAAAAAAAATGTCATTTTGACACTTGAAAAAATTGCTTGAAACCTACCGTTGTTAGTCTCGTCTTAATGGTTGAATAAACAGACCGTTTTACCCTTATAAGTTATTCAGGTTTGTTAAATAAGAGAATCTGACATAGTTCACTATCCAATCTATTAGTTTCGAGAGAATATCTTGTAAGAAGAAGCAGTAGAGCTTCTAAAATGTGTTGTTAAATTGTAATTTTATTTTGTTACATAATTGGTTACCTTTAATTGTTTCTCTGTAGTTCTGTTCTATTAAGACCTACTTGGTTTTTCTTCTATTAGGGGTCGGTTTTGTTGAATAGCCTATCTTAAGTTGTCATCTCAATGCCTTGCTTAGAGCCAAAATGGAATCCTAGGCTTCACTTGTTATCATTTTACACTCTATAGGAAAAAAAATTTCAACGAAACCCTAAATCCGTTTGGGTGGTGGAAAGGGTTGCAGTGGTGGAGAAGCATATGATGAGGTGGTGGTGACAACAGCAGTGGTTGCTTGTGTGTGTCAGGCAAAGAGAGAGAGAGAGAGAGAATGGGTAGTGACTCCAGAGATGAGGTGAGAGAGAGAGAGAGAGAGAGAGAGGAAATGCAAAGTCATTCATGTTTAGAGATTGAAGACAACCTCAACAAGAGATGAAAGGGAAGGCATCTTCATTTGTTTTAGTTAATGGGTATTTACACTACCCTTAAGGAGTAGCTTGGGCATTTAAGATTTTTCTCACCCATGAAGTTATCACTAAACGGTGACTGACTAACAGATAAAGACTAATTGTAATAAATCTTAAATGCAAGAGGGCTTCAAGTAATTTTTTAAACTTTTGGGGTTTCAAGCAATCTAGGCATAATATGGGGGTGTCTAAGTAATTTATTTGGGAGAGAATTCTCTAAAAGCAAGCGGCATAGAGAAGTGCAAGGATTGCAGCCTACAAGCTTGCAATCATATCACTTGGTGCATAAGAGGGTATTGAAATCGTTTCTTTTTTCTTTTTTGTTTTTTTGATAGATTTGGGGTTTGACCTATCCAACATTGTTCTAAGTATCGGTACTGGATTAATTAAATATGCTGATTTGTATCAGTATCGGCTGAGACCTTTTTCTGATATCTGACCAATCTAGGACCAAGTATTGTTATCATAATAGAGATAAAATCTAGGATCAAGTTTTGGTATTAGAAAAGGGGTAAAATTTGGGATCAAGTATTAGTATCGGCAATTGGCTCTGCACTACCTTGCTTTGTGATCAATGTCGTATGCTTTGGTGTAGCATATGGATACAACTATTCACCTGTAGGATATCTGGATTGGAAATGGGGTAAAATCTTTAAATAAACCTGTTAATTAATATGGGTCGAACAGGGTTCTGACCTAGTTCCTTCGTGGGATGACTCTAGCTCTTTGACTCATGAGTTTCCTGTAAGCGTGGGCATTCATATTATTCTTTTGAGCTCTAGGTACAATGAGTTTAGTGGGATCACTCTCTATGGTTTCTTCATCCAGATTGTTCACATGATCAAGGAGTGGATTGGTATTGACATTCGGAGGCTACTTCACCTTGACCTCAATGGTTCCATTGTCTACCTAGTTCTGAATTGCATGCTGTAAACCCAAACATCTTTCAGTGTTGTGCCCCTTCTAAGTGTTGTAGGCACAATATTCATGATCCCTATACCAAGCTGGAGAAGGGTTACTGATTACTCTTGGGGCCACTGTCCCTAACAATCCTAGTTTCTTTAACTTCTCATATGCTGCTGTTACAGGCATTCCCAAATTAGAAAATTGCCTTCTTGGGAGAGTGGCCTTTTGGGAGGGTGCATTTGCTTGTATTATGAAGGGCTGTGAAGAAGTGGCTGGTGAGACTGACTGCTGAACTACACTCACCATATTAGTTTCCGGACCCTTTTTCCGTTTGACTCAGGTGTTCTTGCTTGCATCTTGGGAGAATCCTTGATGCTGGGCCTCTCTCAAAATCTTGTTCTCCGCACGTGTTCTGGTGGCTATTAAGGCATCAAAAGTTTACAAATGTTGATAGTAAAGAACATCATAATAGGGCTTTGACCAGGTCTCTATCAATATCTCCATTTGCTCTGCTTTGGAAGGCCAATCTGCCATCTTGGCGGCCTTATCTTTGAACCTCATCAATAAGGCAATGAATCCTTCTCTAGGCTACTGTCTCAACATCTTAAGCTCCCGACGTTTCACGTCTACCTCATATTGTACGAAAACTGCTTAATGAAGGCTTTCACCATTGCGGCCCAATTCTGAATTTGGGATGACTCCAACTGTGTGAGCCACCTTAGTGCTGGCCCTAATAGGGTTAGCATAAAGGCTTGCCCCATTTGCTTATCTGCAAGTTGCTATGACTTGGTGATGCTGAGAAAGACTTTGAGGTGAGCCTTGGGGTCTCTAGACCCATCAAACTTGTCAGTCTGCCATTTGAATTTTTTGAGAATTCTTGCCCCGGAGAAGAAACTCATTTCAACGGAATCCACTGTTTGGATTTTCGATCCTTTCCCTGATCAGAGTATGTTTTCTAATTTTTCTAACTGCTCCCTGACTTTCTTTTCTTTCTCTATTTCTAGAGGTTCCATTCGGACGTGTGCCATAAATTCCTCTTCTTCATCTTCAATCACCACCTTGGGAGGAGGACCCCTGGAGTAGGCCCGTTGCTGACCATTTGGACGAGTAGGTGAAGATTCTCTTTGATCGGTTGGTTTGATATGCTCTGGTTCTCCTGAGTCAACTCGGGAAGAGTTCTCACGATAACCTATAGCTCCTTTATGTTCCATATCTTCCATAGCCGGTGCTAGCTCAGTTTTGGGAGGATTTTGAAGTGCCTACAAGATCTAAGCTATTCCTCTCTTAACCTCAACCATTTCTGTCTGCAAGGTCTCCACGGGATGGACCCAGGCCTGTTCAGGTGATTCAGAGTCGTGTGGATCCATACTAATTGGGCTATACTCACTTGGTAGACAATCTCGGAGAGATGACGGAGGTGATACTGGACATAGGCGAGTTAACCGATTACCCTGACGTATCCAAAGGGACCATAGAGCATACTTGAGGTGTGGAATTGTGCTTGAATCAAAAGTGACTTATTTTAGGATTCTTGAATTCCCAACCCCTTGTTCACAAATTAACAACTAATGATCCATCCACTTAATAATAGGGGTGGATATGGTTTGATGCCCCTGGCCCATCCAATTTCATAAGTGGGAAATTCATACAAATGGCTTATCGAGAACATTCCCATAAGATATTCCATGTAATAAAGTCATGCTTTCCTTGCTCTTTTTCCCACTAGATGTCCTTCCTTCTGATTTTCTCGAGACTTCTTGGGACTTGACGTGACTCT
This sequence comes from Macadamia integrifolia, assembly GCF_013358625.1. Classification (NCBI taxonomy): domain Eukaryota; kingdom Viridiplantae; phylum Streptophyta; class Magnoliopsida; order Proteales; family Proteaceae; genus Macadamia; species Macadamia integrifolia. Next base: position 2,205,293 of record NC_056562.1, on the reverse strand, counting down.
GATGGGATTGCCCTTGAGTCACGTGTCTGGACATTTTTCTTAAGGAGGAGGGACACCTTATATCTGAAATCCACTTAAGAAAGCAATTCTTTACGATGGGAATATAATGTAGGAACATTCCTTTTCAAGACCGCAAGCAAGTTCTACAATTAGCTTGTGGTGCTCCTAGCTTCTTCATCTATTTTCTACAAGATGTGAGCATGTGGTGGATGCAATAGGACTAGCAAGGCTTCCTTGACAGGATCTATAGATGCAAGGTACATGATCCTTTTGATATACCCATAGGTACTAGATCAAGGGGGTGACTTCCTTGCCCATTACTCGTGACTACACACGAGGTAAAGCAACTGGCCACGGGGTGGTGGAACCATGAGTGATTGTGTGCAAAAGTGTAATGTAGGGTAACCATCATTCGATCTCAGAATGCCATAAAGTGCACAGACTTCCCCGAGGGTGCTGGCACAAATACGATCATCCTTACCCTTTGATGACGCATTTGATCTCAGAATGTCATAAAGTGCACGAACCTCCTCGAGGGTACTGGCACAATTACGACATCCTCGCCGTTTGATGATACCTTCCATTCTTGTACAGGAAGCGGGTATCATTTACTCTCAGAGTACTTAGTATGTCATGCACTGACCTCCTCGAGGGTGCGGGTATGACAGGGAGTACTCTCGTTAAATGATTTCACTTCGAGCACAATACATGATGCAGTTAGTGAACACAATTACAACTATGGGGTTAGCCAAACATGTTTTCAAACAAATGTGGTGAAAAATGTTCTTGCATTTAGTGGTAGCATCTAGTGTCAAAAGCTTGACATCTTTCCCCAGTGGAGTCACCACTGTGAGGGTAGTGGCCGGAGATGCCTCCGCCCTCTTATGAGAGAAAAGGGCTTGGCGTCGATTCCGTCATCTCTCCTCTCTTTCTCTTTTTAATAAGGGAGGGGGTGTGTCATGTGTGCTTCACTTGTAGGCCCCGCACCATCGTATCGCTGCTCGGAGATACGTGGAGGCTTATTTCACAAAAGTGTAGAGTTCATTTGAGACGGGGATTTGATGATGGTCCAATATGGGGATTAGGATCATACAAAAGAGTTTAGAGTCGCCAGCTAGGATTATGGGCCTAGGACCCAGGGGTGGGCTCGATTCTGGAGAAAATGGCCCGAAAGTTGGTCTGGTCCAAAGATTTAGGGTAAGTGTCAGGTTATAGATTTGGAAGGTGTTGGCACCTAACCTACCCGGTTCAACCGGTCTTCCTACTAGCTGCTTAAGAACGAACATTTTTCATGATTATTCTTATTCTGCATGTATGGCTAAGTTATCACACATATATACATTGATTGAATTTAAGTAATTATATACACTAAAAACATGGTTAATATAAGGTCTACATTATGAGGATTTGGTTGAGAAAATATACCTGATCTTAACCCCTGTTTCGGGTCAAGAGGGGTGGGTCCCTGATTAGTACCAGCTTGGACTGTCTTTTGGATTCTCCTGCCTCAAGGGAAGATGGTCTTGACCTCCAACTTCCTTTCTTGAGAGATGTTGATTGTGATGGTATGTGGACAGGGTTCCGGCTAGGAACAGTTATTTTCTGGTTTGGGTCCGAATAGAGCTTCGGCTAGGGAAGGCTATTTCCAGACTTGGATTCAGATAGAGCTTCATCTAGGGAAGGATATTTATGGGATTATGATGAGGTGGCACTCCGATAGAGATTCCGTTGGGGATAGGCTAGTAGAGGGCTAGGCTGAGGTGGCACTTCGATAGAGCTTCAGCTGGGAACGGTTATTTCTGGAAAGATTCAAGGGGCACTCGGACTGGGCTTCTGCTAGGGATGGCTATCTTTGGAAAGGAACAGATGGACCTAAAAATGGACTGAAGATCTCCAATGCCCTGAAGAACACTTTGAAGATCCGAAGAGATTTTTGGATCTTAACAAAGATCTCTCCGTAGACCTGAAGAACCTCAAGGGGGGGTTTCTACTTTGGGTAAAATTCAAGAACACTCAAAGGAGGGGGTTGAAAAACATACTAATTTTGGTAAAAATTGGATCAGACTAAGAACTTGGATTGAAAATCTCCCAAGTCCCGAAGAACACTTCAAAGATCCGAACAAGATTTCAGATCTTGACAAAGATCACTCCGAAGACCTACAAAAATTCAAGAGGGGGAGGGGAGAGGGTTTCACTACAAGGGAGTGAGGTGGGATTTTGGTGTGTAAAATCTAAAGGAGGGGGTATTTATAGATTTTTTCAGCCAATAGGAAAAGGGGAACCTCTTTGCCCGACGGACAAAAGGGGGGTTTTCTTGCCTAAAGTGGGGGAAACAAGCTCTTACCTAATGGACAAAAGGGGGTATCAGACCAAAATGGATGAAAAGAAGCTTTTATCCAATGGGTATAAGGTGGATTTTTGGGAGAGAGAATCATTAGAAAAAATGGTTTTTGGCTTCAAGTGGGTGAAGGGGGAATCCCTTCACCTGTCAGGCCAGAGAAAAACCAATCTCGGCTATTGCCGGTGGTATAAATGATTGGGTTGAAGTGCACAGGACATGGTTAGCATAGAAGGATAGGCAATATGGGCAATGTCATGAGTGTGCGGCGCATGGCGTGCAGGTAGTGGCGTGTGTGTGTGCGGCACGTGACGCGGCACCATGGCACGGGAAGCAATAGGTAAAGGGGGTGCAGGCATGGGTAGTAGATGAGAAGGTTGGGCAGCACACAGTGCGTGCGTATGTGCAAGCTGGCCTGCTGGCCAGTGCGCGCATACGTGGGTTGGCCTGCTAGTCAGCACACAGGTAGCAAGGCAGGGGCGCATGCTAATACCCATGGGGGCACGGGTCTATGCCCGCGGGGGTGCAATTCAGTGGGCAGGGGCAAGAGGCATGGGCAGTGGGGCACCGGGTCGGGACAGTGGGGTGCAAGGGCCCGAGCCTCTACACGGGGGTGTGGGCTGTGAGGTGCGATGCTGCGGGCAGTCGGATGCGGGGGTACAAGCTAGGTGGTGCATGGCATAGGGTGGGCTAGCCTGGGCAGCATACACTGCAGCCATAGGCTGAGGCCATGGGCAGCAGCCAAGGGCAGCAAGCATGCATGCGGGCTGGCCTGCTGGCCAGTGTATGCAGTACGCGTAATTCATAGATTTTTCTGGTGATGATTACGGGAGATCCATTGGTCTAATTTTGACGTGCCATATATCGTCAGCATTGTATTCTCAAGCACTACCAATCCGTATGATCATCTTAATCAGATTTCTTATATAAAAGGTTAAAATTAGACCCTCTTATCTCCCGCGTGAGGGTTTCTAGGGTTTCAGGTCCGGAGGTGTTTTCGGGTTATCCGGGTAGATAATGGATGAATTTTAGGGTGTTTGGGGTAGGTAGGGGATTTTTTCAGGTTTTCAGCGGGACTGTCCATGTGTGCGGTAGACGTACGGGGAAGTGTAGTTTTCTGGGGATGATTGCGGGAGATTCGTTGGTCTGATTTTGGCGTGTCATATATTGTCGGAATCATATTTCAGAGCACTATCCATCTGAATGGTCATCTTGACCAGATTCCTTCACATATTAAAATTCAAATTAGACCCTTTTCTCTCCCCGAGTGTTCTAGGGTTTTGGGTAGGGGAAAGTTTTCATCATCATCTCTATTGATCGGAAGCCTGGTGTCGCATCCAAGATCCATATTTCATCATAGCTGGAGGAAGGTGACAAAATTGGGTGTCTACACCACGCAAGCACTATCTCCCATCTCTTGAGGCTCAAGAGGTCTAGGTGGTGTGAGTAGAATAGTAGGTGCCTGGGCTGGCATAGGTAGAGTGGGAGGTGCAGAGGGTGCATTCCTGGAATTTATGGCAACCTGAATGCTAGTATCTATCCCAGCTTGAATTGTTTCTGCTATTGTACCATTCCCTATATCATGTTGCCAATTATAGAGGCAACATATTATGCGGTAAGGACCAGTAGGCAGCAGGTGCACTAGGTAGCCTGCCTCTACCTCGCGTAGGAGGAGGCAGATTCGAGTTTGAGTGGATAATCCAATGCGACATAATTCCTGTTAGAAAATTTTCATTAGGCACCACAAGCACATAATTGCACAGTAATTGCAATCATGGATAGAGGAGGGGTCCACACAAGTATAAAGCATAGCAGCAAAAATCCGAGAATACGATAAAGTCGCACCCACTGGTAGATGCTCACTAGTAAATGATTGTGCCAACAAAAACGTGTGCATAGGCAGGCCACACTAACAAGGCCAATGCGTTGTGAGGCGAGACCATATAGTTAGTAAGTACGCATACCCTAAATGTTCAATTTAATAATGCATTATTTGTTGAATAGACTCCAAAATCCTCTATAATACGCGGCTTTTATATGCCTCTGTATTATACATTGATAATACGAGTAAGATTCGTTCAACCCCATTGTTTTGTTTAGTTAAAAATAATTATAATAATAAAATAAACCTAAAACTCTCGTTCACAAATCATGATGTGACCCTTTCCTTTTGTCTGAAACTGAAACCCAAAGCTTGTAGCGGCAACTACGAGTGCAGCAGTACCTACGACATGTGTAGCGGTGGAGACGATGATCTCCCTTCCCTCTATGAGTAAATCCTCTCTCTTTCTCTCTCTCTCTCTCTCTCTCTCCTCATCACAAGAATCACAACCATCCAATAGTGGAAAAAGCTCAATAAAAATAAATCTTTAAAAAACCGTTCAATTGCTCTATGTCTGCGACTCACTACACAGTACAGTGTTGGACCTTTCAGAATTTAGAGGTAGCCTAATTTTTATTTTCCTTGTAATTGTTGTTATTCTCTTTAGTGGAAATTTTTGTTGGGTTGAATATTGGTAGTGTTCTGGTTGAGCTAACGGTTGGTGAAATTCAAGTGAGATTAGAGGGGTCTTTAGGTTTTGAATTTGTTTGAGGAGGACTGAAGAAAGTTCTAGGACATGTGGAGACAAATTGGAGGATATGTAGTTTAGGTTTTTTATTTATTTATTTTTAACTTTTCTATTGGTCCTTTTCTGAGATTTCTGTTTTATTGAAAGTTTGAGGGTTTCTTCCTTTATGAGGTTATTAAAAATTCAAGCAAGTTGAAAGCAATTATTTTTTTCTCTTGGTCTCTGTTTTTCCCTTTTTCTCTTTTCCTTTTTGGATTAGTGTGGCATAGGAAGAGTTTCCCTGAATGTTTCTTACTCTGGAATGCTTTCTTCAAGGGGTTTCTATTTACCCAGTTAGTTGCAATTCATAATGGTCTTTTTATTCTTGAGTTCATCTATTTTTGCTACTCTTCTGATGGCCTGCCCATTCTATAATTTAGGATTTTAGTTTCCATTTGTTCTTGGCTTCTTGCCCTTTTGCTAATAATTCCTTGTTAACCCCAAGTGCTGTTGTAAATGTATTTTTTGATTTTGTATCTTTTTCAATTACAATGTTTCACAAGGATTTGTTCCCATTAAATCTGAAATAGCTAGGATCATGAATTAGATGATTATGATAATTTTTATTGAACATACTGAACAAGTATTGATTTAGTTTGTATGTTAATCTACTAGATCTGGTTTGTTGTTGATTGCTTGGTATTATAGAAAGTTATTTTTTTATTTGTTTAATTATTAGGACACTAAGAAAGAATGGTTAGACCAAAAGATGAATTGTGGAAATATGTGGATGATTTAAAGGGACGTTTCAAATGCAAGTTTTGTAATAAAGAGTTTCCCGGTTTTATTTCAAGAGTAATGATGTTGGAATAAGCAGTAGTGTGCATGATGATGTGCAAGCTGAGGCACTTCGGGCATTAAGTAAGGATAACAAGACTAAAATGGGGGAAAGTTCCACTGCATGTAATGTAAGCAGTGAAAGACATGTTAGTCAGTCTTCAAGTGTCCAACAATTGTTTGCGGATGAAATGTTTAAACATAAAAGTAAAGATGAAGTTGATAGTGATATGGCTCAGTGTATCATTTTGAATAACATTGCTTTTAGTAATACTCAAACCCTAAGTTGGATTCAAATGGCATGTTCTATTTGTTACACCTATGCCCTAATCCGGTCTAATTTGAACAGTTGTGACAGGCCTCGTGTCAGAGATCAGAAGTACGAGCGGATTTTTGCTCACCGCTGCGCATTGCCGAAGGGGTAGAGATGACCCCACATGTTTGTGCATTACGTGCCTATCTAACTGGAAGGGATTCATACTTTTCGATCCCAGACGGTAAGACCTCACTCCCCACACTTGAATTTTGGCACGCATCACAAATTTTCCGAATAGCCTTGAGCATGTCCAAGGGCAGCCACCCATGTGAGACCAACCATGGGACAACAAACTGTCTTGACCACCGAAAACAAGCCATTGGAAGTAGCCTGGGCCTAGATCCGATGCCTATTTTTAGTGGGTTGATAGACTATTGTCGATGTTCTGATGCCCGTGGTTCCTGCCACTCGCATCGTAAATGACTTTGGATGATCCCAAATCATCCTCCACATCTTCCTCGTGATGTGAACACTTTATGGACCTAAATGTGTGAGTCCCCGTGCCCCGAATTTTATTTTGACCCGATTGGTTCAAAAGAGGTCCAAACCAAATAGACCCTAAGGCCCACTTAAGTTATAAGTTGGGAAATGAGGATTCATTTCCTCATTTCCCTTATGCCCAATGTAGGAGAAGAGAGAAAGAGGAGAGTAAGGAAGAAGAAGAAGAAGAAGAAGGAGAAGGTTGGAGGCCTACCTTGGTGCTGGCTGCCGCCTTGTTGTCGGAATCGCTGCTGAAGGTAAGTCAAACCTCCCATACCACTCTCTCTCTTCATTTTGATCTAAGTAGGGCTAAGTATGGATGGGATCTTGATGTACAAACCATGTTAAGTTTGTAGGATGAGTGTTCTACCCTCCCGGTATTGTTGTCGAGCTCAAACCAAGCCCGGTGAGCTCCGACAACATGTAATGCCAAAAGACTAACTAGGGTTTCGATCGTTCGATCGATGTATCTCCCAAATGGCTTAGTCGAATTAAAATTTTCTTAGTTTAGAATGATGCTAGGAACATCCCCTACAAATTCCATGGAACAAATCCCGACAATCGGGCCCAAGCCGAAAAGCCCAAAATAGTTGGAATGCCCTAAACCTCCACTGGAAACAACCCACTGGATCCATTGGGTTTATTTCCAGTGGCATATTTCTGGTGAACATGTGAACCTTACATGCTCTTTGTTACCTCCACCGGAAGTAGGTCTAATATTTTCGGTGGTTGTTTCCAGTGACATTACTGTCATTGGGAGACAGTGTCTATACATTTTGGGGGTGACTTGTGTAGGTCCCTCCCAATGTTCCTAATGTGTACTGATGTACGTTCCCTTTGAGTCTAGGATAGTGACGCACACATGCCCCAAAGTCAAAATTGATTGGATTGATTGGTGGCCGTACTTGAACCCGAACACACCCTATCGTAAAACAGGTGAAGGATGGACTGTGTTTATTTTTAAAATGTTTATTATCATTAAATTGCTCACATGTTTCGAATTATATGTTTAATTGTAATTATTCAAATACGATTATGATATGCTACATTGTCATTTTATGATTTTGATATAAAATTGTAGGAAAATATATGACAGGATCAGGTGTGGCCGAGGTGGTACCAGTACCATGATCGCCATGTGTTTTGATGTGTGTGTGTGTGAGACGGAATACGGCATGGCCAAGGTGGTACCGATGTCATGATTACCATATGTATGTTGTATTCATACATTGATTATGTGCATTAGAGTTAGTTATAGTCATGGATTACACTTTGTGGCCAAGGTCTTGCTGGTATCGTGTACCCTGGGATTGTATTTGGAGATGGATTACACTTTGTAGCTGAGGCCTCTTCGGTATCGTGTAATCCATACTAACTGTATCATTATGAAGGTATTTAGTAAATATATGGTTAGGTATCACTTCCTATGCTATGCACCCTTACCAACAGGGGTTGAGGTGTTGGATAACTCATTGTGGTATGTTTGATGTGCCTTTCCAAAGTGCCACTCCCGTGGTATGATGTGATTGTTACCGAAGACGGGAACCTATCTGGCTTGGCTGATGTGTTACCGGTGCCGTGACTGCTAGGAGGGGATTATCAGGGGTTTGCTTGGTGACCTATGGATGCATACGGGGACCAACAGGCTTCTAATCATGGCTAGGGTTTGTATCACTGCGTAGTTGATGTCATTTTTGAGATGAGGGATACAACCTAATGCGCCATAGTAGCATTTACCAGACTTAGTTTATATTGTTAGGTGGATAATAAACAAATGAACTGCATCACGAGCATCATGGACTATGTGTTTAATTTAATTTCTACAATCGTGCATCATAAATTACTACTGTTATTGTCTTGCTTGGATGTGCTTGACCCCACCCCTCACTGAGTGAGTTAGAAAGCTCACCCCACACATACACCTCTTTTTAGATGATGATGCAGGTACCATGGTGCCAATGGCTGGTGACACAATATCTTCTAGGATGGAGTATGATGTGAGTGACTGGTGGATGCCAGAAGTGGAGGAGCACGATTAGGACTGTGCTTGTGACCACTGTGCTTACGCAGCACCATGAGATTGTACATCATATTTTGGAGACTTTTGGGTATAACTATGGATTTTATGTTGTTTTTGAGATTATATTATACGTCATGGATGAATGTAACAGAATAACTCAGTTATCGTTATTATATTATCATTAGATGTTTTTCTCATTTTATTTATGATTCCGCTACTATACTCTGATTCTACTGCCTATGTTGGTTTGTGATGTGAGATTATGAAAATGTTAAGGTGCTGCTATCAGAGATCCTGGTAGGTTGGTAAGATAGGTACGTGTCTTATTCATACAGCCGGTATTCCTAATGGTAAGTTGGGTCTACTGGGAATGGGGTGTGACAGCTATGGTATCAGAGCATGAAGCTCTGCCTTAACTCACAATGTTGACCAAATCACGACTTGGGGAAATTAGGATTTAAATAAAAATCTCAAGACAACAATAATAGAAAATTTCACAATTAGGAGATAAGTATAGATGTTAAAGTCATTTCATTATAATAAAGAACTTGAATACACAACTTACACTTTTTATAAAATTAAAGTATGGAAAGCAGGAAATCCTAACTAGCCTAAGTCTAAAAAATTAAACAACTGAAGCAAATGAAAGAATGTAAAAGTTCAACTAATCCAAAATTTTAAACTCAAATAAAACATAAAAAGGGAAATCCTAGAAAAACTACAGTGGCAAACATGCCACTACTTTGCTACTGCTGTTGCTGGTTCTCTCCTTGGCCCTGAGCCTGGTTCAGACCATGAGTTCCTAGAGGAGGCACCAGAATACTGAGATGAAAGATCATCGCCTACATCTGTGCCTCTAGGGAGGCCACTCTATTGTCCATAAGATAATAGGTCCTATCTATTCTCTCGAGGCGGCCAACTATGCTCCTCATCAGTGATGTAGTGGTATCCAAATGGGTCATAACATCATTGAGACCATAAGGCCTCGCACCCTTAGTACTCTGAGATGTAGAAGCTGCCATAGAACCTATAGCCTAGGGGTCATGTGGTGGAACCCCACCAACCCCAGCAGCTTCTCCTCCTGCACCACCCACACCTCCACCAACATCACCGACACCTCCACCCTCTACCTCCATAGGTTGTTGAGCCTCTCCAGGAATAGGAGTCACCTCCTGTAGATCTATGGTCATCTTCCTCAGAGAATCTTGGTTGAAGTCTGTGACCTCTTCACCCAAGTGTGCCTCACCCTCCAAGTCCACCCCAAAGCAGTGGAAGATGTCAGTTAATATCCTCCCATAGCATAGGTTCCCAACTCAACGATCCTGCGCCTCAGACCGAATTACCATGGTCCACATTAGGAGGTAAGGAAGACGTATCTGCACCCCCACATAGATGTAGTAAGTCACATAGGCATACAATACGGATACCTCACCCACAGGTGGGGAGGACGTTCAGCTGGACTGCCCGACAGACAACCTTTAGAGTGGCAAAGGTAGTTGACTATATAATCCCATCCACTGGCCTCCTTAATCAGCATATTGTCTACCTCTTGAAGGGTATCGAGACTCTGGAAGTTATAGGCTGGAGTCCTAGGTGGGCAGTACACTAGATCACCTGCATTGGTGATCATCAAAATATTGGCCAGTTGCCCCATGTTAAAGGAGATTTCCATCTCCTTTACATAGGAGGTGATCTGCATCTCTTCGGTACCTCGGTTCACGCATTCCATGTTGGAGTAGAATAGCCTGACCAATGTGGGGTAGTAGTATTTGTTAGGTTTCAGGATGCGATACCACCTGATCTCCTCAAACCATTGACCAAGACAGAACGCACGGAAGTCGTTGGTCCTCACATAGACTCCTGGGTCTACGTTATGGTGGTCAAAGAATTCCAAATGGTCTCACTCAACCATAGAGCAGAACAAGATTGGGTTGAACTGATCGGCCGCGTCTTGCTTCTCTTGTATAAGAGCACGTCGGGTACATACAAGGCATCCAGACATCGTTACAAGATGATTCCTAAGGATTTGGAATGGAAAACCTAGTTAAATGGCTGAATGCAAAACTCACAGAGAAGAAAATCACAAAACTAGGTTACAGAGAGGAGAAACATACATTGGATGCGAATGCAGCACCGATCGATCATGAAATAGCGAGAGGAAGGTAGGGAATGGGTAGCAAAATACTTCTTGGCCGTCTCCATACCTTTCCCACAAGAGCAAATAGGGTTTTGTGTAAAAGAACCAAGACCCGAGCCTATATATAAACGTGTTGAGTCAGCCCACTGGAAACATTGGGCATGAATCCGGTGTCTATTTCTAATGAAATAAAAAGTCCAATTGAGCTCTCTATTTAGTTCACCGGAAATAACATTGATATTTCCAGTGAATTAAACCATATTTCATGATATGACCCCATGTTTTTGGTGGACTTTTTGGAAAATAAATCATTTTTATTTTCAAATCTAAGATTTTATTTGGTTACTTTAATGGGGTACCCCTTTGAAATACGTGTGCGATCGGATCTTAATACATATGGGCATGCCCTAACCCTAATTTTGCCTATTGTATATGTGTAGGACCCACTATGTATGCCTGTGTTCCAATTACATGTAACCCTGCTTATGCATGTGCACTAATCGGATTCCTTCACAGGAATCATGTCATGTCGAAACACCCGATCCCGATCCCAATCACGCCCGTCACCTCCCGCTTCTCCTACATGGAATCAGGGTAGACCCCATAATGCGCCTCCTGCTCCACCTATACTTACAGCCCAGGATGTGGCATCCATTATGAATAACATGATGCGAGAAGTGGAAGAAAGGAAAAACCAGTTTATGGCCGCGATTGATAATAGAATCCAAGGGGCAATAAAAGCCCACAATGCACCACCCACACTTCCTACTCAATCGGCACCCGTTTTAATACCCACTGGATCGACTACCCTTCAAACATCTAGTGGGGTACAAGTGCATGGGCATGTGCAAGACTCGATGCTGGAATAACCTCAAGCCCATATAGAGGGTTGGACAGACTTGACAAAAATGATGGAGAACTTTCGATGGTTTAGGCCCCCATGCTTCTCAAAGGTGGGCCAAGACCCGTTGTATCCATCAAGATGGATTGTTGGAATGGAGAAGGTTTTTAGACTGATGGGCTGCACTGATGAGCAGAAAATTTTATGTGCAGGTTATCAATTACAGAATGTAGCGGATGATTGGTGGAGTGCCACCGAGCCTATTCTGAGGGCTAGTAATTCGAACCCTACTTGGGAAGACTTCAAAAGGGCCTTCTTTGAGAACTATTTTTCAAAAAGCTTCTTGGCATTGGTGGTGCAACCTAGTCTGGTGGATAGGATCACTACAGCTCAGGTTACTAATGCAGAGTTGTAGAAGTTGATAACATAATACCAGGAAGGAACCCAAAAGGACTCGAATTCTCTGTGATTAAAAGCGGGATTCTCAAGTTCAAAGGGAGGTTGTGTATGCCTAGTGATGGTGATTTGAGAAACACAGTTTTGAGAGAGGCACATTGCTCTCCATACTCCATTCACCCAGCCAGCACTAAAATGTACAAGGACCTCAAGGGCTCCTACTGGTGGAAAAGAATGAAGAATGATGTGGCCATGCATGTGTTTAGATGCATCATATGCCAGCAAGTCAAGGCTGAGAGACAGAGGCCTCATGGGTTATTACAGTCCCTACCTATTCCAGAGTGGAAATGGGAGAATATTACCATGGACTTCATCACAGACCTACCCCATACACAGAAGGGTATGGATGCCATTTGGGTAGTTGTGGACTACTTGATCAAGGCAGTTCACTTTATCCCAATCAAGATCACATTTTCTATGGACAAGTTGACCAAGTTGTATGTCGATAACATCAGTAGGTTGCATGATGTACTAGTTAGTATCATCTTTGATCGAGATCCCAGGTTCACTTCTAATTTCTGGACATGTGTGCAGAAGGCTATAGGCACACAGTTGGATTTCAGCATAACCTTTCAACCTTAGACCGATGGTCAATTGGAGAGGATTATCCAAACATTAGAGGACCTACTCCGAGTATGTGCCCTGGATAGGAGTTATAGCTGGGATGAGACATTTTCCTTATCGAGTTCTCCTACAACAACAGTTATCAGGCCACCATCAAAATGTCCCCATTCAAGGCACAGTATGGTAGGAAGTGCCTAACTCCACTCTATTGGGATGAGGTTGGTGAGTGGCATATTTTGGGTCCAGACTTGATACTGGTTACTAGTGAGAAGGTGAATGTGATCAAAGAAAGGATCAAAGGTAACTCAGCCCAGGCAGAAAAGCTACACTGATGTTAGGAGGAAACATCTGGAGTTTGGTGTTGGAGACAAGGTGTTCCTACGGATCTCCCCAGTTAAAGGGGTGATGTGGTTCGGCAAGAAGGGAAAGCTTAGTCCAAGGTTTATGGGACCGTATGTTGTACTAGAGAGGATCAGACTGGTAGCTTACTAGATAGGTTTACCGCTAGAGTTGGAAAGTACCCATAATGTTTTCTATGTTTGTTGAGAAAGTAAATTCCCGATCCCACTCACGTCTTGACTTACATACCCCGTGAGTTAGATGAGGATTTTACCTACGTGAGTATCTGGAGAAGATTGTTGATTGGAAGGACCATGTTTTTTGCACCGCACTATTTTTTTCATCTAAGTGAAATGGATGAACTACCCCAAATAGGAAGCATCCTGGGAGCGAGAAGAGGAAATGATGAAGCAGTATCCTGGATTGTCTGATTTGCTAGGTATGTTCAATTTCGGTCTGATTGTGATAGGCCTTGTGTTGGAGATAGGAGTACGATCGGGTTTTGGCTCACGGCTACGCATTGCCGAAGGGGTAGAGATGACCTCACATATTCGTGCATTGCGTGCCTATCTAACTAGAGAGGATTCATACCTTTTGATCCTAGACGGTAAGTGACCCTAACTCCCCACACTTGAATTCTAACACGCATCACAAATTTACTGAATAGCCTTGACCATGTCCAAGGGCAGCCACCCATGCAAGACCAACAATGGGACAACAAACTATCAAGATAGCAAGCTGTCTTGACCACCGGAAACAAGCCACTGGAAGCAGCCTGGGCCTAGATTCGGTGCCTATTTTCGGTGGGTTGACAGGCTACTGTTGAGGTCCCGATGCCCGTGGTTCCCGCCACTCGCATCGTAAATGACTCCGAATGATCCAAAATCATCCCCCACATCTTTCTCGTGATGTGAACACTTTATGGACCCAAATGTGTGAGTCCTTGTGCCCTGAATTTTATTTTGACCCTATTGGTTCAAAAGAGATCCAAACCAAACAGACCCTAAGGGGAGAGGAAGGAAGTAGAAGAGGAAGAAGGAGAAGGTTGGAGGCCTGCCTTGGTGCCGGCTGCTGGCTTGATGCCGGAATCACTACCGGAGGTAAGTATAACCTCCTATACCACTCTCTCTCTTCATTTTGACCTAAGTAGGGCTAGGTATGGATGGGATCTTAATGTACAAACCACGTTAAGGTTGTAGGATGAGTGTTCTACCCTCCCAGTGTTGTTGCCGAGCTCGAACCAAGCCCGGTGAGCTCCGACAACATGTAATGCCAAAAGACCAACTAGAGTTTCGATCGTTCAATCGACGTATCTCTCAAATGGCTTGGTGGAATTGGAATTTTCTTGGTTTAGAATGATGCTAGGAACATCTCCTACAAACTCCATGGAATAAATCCCAGCAATCGGGCCCAAGTTGGAAAGCTCCAAAATAGTTGGAATGCCCTAAACCTCCAATGGAAACAGCCCACTGGATCCACTGGGTCTATTTTCGGTGACATATTTCTGATGAACATGTGAGCCTTACATGATCTCTGTTACCTCCACCAGAAGCAGGTCTGATATTTCCAATGGAAATGCCCTGTTTCTAGTGGTTGTTTTCAGTGACATTACTATCATTGGGAGACAGTGTTTGTACATTTTGTGGGTGACTTGTGTAGGTCCCTCCCGATGTTCCCGACGCGTACTGATGAATGATTCCCTTTGTGTCTAGGATAGTGATGTACACGTGCCCCAAAATCAAAATTGATTGGATTGATAGGTGGCCATACTTGAACCCGCCCGATCGTAAAATAGGTGAGGGATGGACTGTGTTTATTTCTAAAATGTTTATTATCATTAAATTGCTCACATGTCTAGAATATGTTTAATTGTAATTATTCAAATATGATTATGATATGCTACATTGTCATTTTACGATTTTGATATAAATTGTATGGAAATGTATGACAGGATCCGATTTGGTCGAGGTGGTACTGGTACCGTGATCGCCGTGTGTTTGGATGTGTGTGTAAGACGGAATACGGTATGACCAAGGTGGTACTGATGCCATGATTACCGTGTGTATGTTACATTCATGCATTGATTATATGCATTAGAGTTAGTTGTAGTTGTGGGTTACACTTTGTGGCCAAGGTCTTGCTGGTATCGTGTACCCCGGGACTGCATTTGGAAATGGATACACTTTGTGGTCGAGGTCTTGCTGGTGTTGCATAGTCCATACTCAACTGCTATTTGCATGCTAGATTAGGTAAACGGTCTTGCGTTACACTTTGTGGCTAAGGTCTCGCTGGTATCGTGTACCCCAGGACTGTATTTGGAGATGGATTACACTTTGTGGCCGAGGTCTCTCCGGTATCGTGTAATCTATACTAACTGTATCATTATGAAGGCATGTAGTATATATATATAGTTAGGTGTCACTCCCTATGCTACGCACCCTTGCCAACAGGGGTTGAGGTGTTGGATAACCCATTGTAGTATGTTTAATGTACCTTTCCAAAGTGTCATTTCTGCGGTACGATGTGATTGTTGTCAATGGTAGGAACCTGTTCGGCATAGCCAATGTCTTACCGGTGCCATGACTGTCAAGAGGGGGTTATCAGATGTTTGCTGGGTGACCCATGGATGCATACGGGGACCGATAGGCTTTTAATCATGGCTAAGGTTTGTATCACTGCGTAGTTGATGTCATATCCGAGACGATGGATACAACCTAATGCGCCGTAGTAGCATTTACTAGACGTAGTTTGTATTGTTAGGTGGATAATAAACAAATGAACTGCTTCATGAGCATCATGGACTATGTGTTTAATTTTCACAATCATGCATCATAAATTACTACTGCTATTATCTTACTTAGATGTGCTTGACCCCACCCCTCACTGAGCGAGTTGGAAAGCTCACCCCATGCATACGCCCCTTTTTAGAAGATGATGATGCAGGTACCATGGTGTCAATGGCTGGTGATCCAATATCTTCTGGGTCAGAGTTTGGTGTGAGTGACTGGTGGATGCCAGAAGTGGAGGAGCACGATCAGGACTGTGCTTGCGACCACTGTGCTTACGTCGCACCGTGAGATTGTACATCATATTTTGATACTTTTGGGTATAACTATGGATTTTATATTGTTTTTGAGATTATATTATATGTCATGGATGAATGTAACAGAATAACTCGATTATCGCTATTATATTATCATTAGATGTTTTCCCCATTTTATTTATGATTCCGCTACATACTCTGATTCCACTGCCTATGTTGGTTTGTGATGTGAGATTGTGAAAATGCTAACTAGTGTTGAAGAATATGTTTCTTTAGTTATGGAGTCATGGTTTATTACAGGATACACCATTATGTCTGACATGTGGACTGATACTAAGGAACGTATATTCATTAATATTAGGGTAATTTACAACACTACCCCCTAGAGAATACCAATATTAGAGGGACACCTCTCTCTTTCACCAAATTGGACTCGGACCCTTGTCGTCGGTCAATATTACAGAATATACTAAGAATGCTGACATCAGCAATTTATATTTGTTCTAAATACCATTTTACCCTTAAAAATAAGGGAGTACCGAAATTTCCCATAAAGGATTTATTCCCAAAATTGATTGAAGAAGAAAACCTAACTAACAACTCAATCCATAATGGGTCGCATGAGTTGCTGAGTTGAAGAAGAAGAACGGCGGAGAAGAAGATTGACCTCCCTTTTCAGATCGATGATTGCAACCCCTTTCGACGATGGAGTCTATGGCGGCTGAGAACCCCCTACCCCCAACACGACGGCTCGGCTTGATTGGAAATCCATCATCACATTACTAAATTACTGCAATTCCCAATCTCTGTTGGCAACTCTCCTTTTAGATTTTGATTTCCTCCTGCTCTGAAGACCTCAAGCTTACTTAATTACTGCAATTCCTAATCTCTGTTGGCAACATTACTAAATTACTTATTCTATTGTATTTATCTTCGGCAAAGATAGATTCAACTCAAGCTTCAGAGAATGGTGCTTGAAATTATTTCCAATTCCTGCCCAATAATATTTCATCATCTCCCTATAATGTAGTTGTTGCCATCACTTTATTGACTTGACTAATATCTGGGTTATGCTTTGAGCAGTGAATCAATAAAGTATGGAGACAAGTAGCTCTTAGAGCACGGATTGAACCAGTTGGAGGGGACAAAGAGTACTTTCAATTTTTCAAAAGGCTAGAAGAGCGGAACAGTGAAATATCCGAAAAAGAAAAGAAATATCAGAGAAAAAAAAAGAAACTCAGCTCTACTTTCAGCCAAACCAGGAGGAGGAATAGAGAAAAAACATATAAAAAAAATTCAACCGAACTTAGTGGAGAGAGAGAGAGAGAGAGAGAGAGAGAGAGAACCCCAGCATGACAAAGCTCTGAAGATTAGGATAAAAACGCTACACAGAGAAGAAAAAAAAACCTTCTCCCCGGCAACCTAAGATGGCAGCGAGGGGAAGTGCACTTCTTGAGGAGACGAAAGGAGAAGTATTCGCTAGCGGCTATCCTGTCTATCTCGGCTGGAACCCTTCTGAAGAACCCTTGGTCCCAGGTGAGGAGGGAAGGAGAGAAGGAGAATGAAATGGTAAAAAGGTAAAGAGGGGTATTTTTGAGATAATGAAAATGGGTAACTTATCAGTGTTTTACTCATAAGGGAAAAGCATCATTTCAAAGCATTATGTAACCCTGACTGACGACAAGGGGTCGGAGTCCAATTTGGTGAAAGAGAGGGGGTATCCCTCTAATATTGGCATTCTCCAAGGGGTGGCATTGCAAATTACCCTTAATATTATTGGATAGTCACTTAAGGGGTTATTTTTCTCAATTCTTTTGGGTATTCTGATGTTTCCAAGACTGGATTATTTCTTAGAGATGTACTTGAGCTTGTAATAGAAAGGGTTGGGCCAGAGAAAGTTTAACCGATTTCAGATAATGCTTCCAATTATATGGTGGCAATTTCTTTGATAATAGAGAAGTATCCCCATATCCAGAGGATAAAGTGTGCTGCCCATGGAGTGCAATTACTATTGAAAGACATTGATGCAGAAATCTTATGGGTAAGGGAGATATTTAAAAAACCAATGTTGATTTTGACCTTTATGTATAAGCATGGAACAATTTTATCCTTAATGAAAGAAACTACAAATAATAGAGAGTTGAAAAAACCTTGCAAGACTAGATTTGCTTCTAACTTTTTTATGCTTAAATCTATTCTTGATGTTGAAAATTTGTTGAGAGTGATGGTGGCATCAGCAGAATGGAGGACCAACAGACATTGCAAGTCTAAAATGGGTGTAATGGTTTCTCAAATACTTCAAAATACAAGGTTTTGGCTAAATGGAAGGGATGTGTACTCAATTTTAGAACCGCTTGTTAGAGTTCTTCGCTTGGTTGATGGTGATGGAGCTACAAGTTCGTCTTTATATGAGGCTATGCAAAGGGCAAAGAACACTATTATAGATCGTTGTAATAGAGACTCATCAAAGTATAAGATGATATTGTAGTTGTTTGATAGTAGAAAAAAGAAATACATATTAAACCATGTGCATATGGTTGCTGCTTTTCTCAATCTTTTATTAATGTGAGGAAAAAATTACATACTACAATGATGATGTTGGAGAGGCAATGGTCCATATCGTAAGAACAATGATTTTTCCACATGATAAAAAACAATTTGTGACAGATTGAAGAAGAATTATAACAAAGATGAAAAGATATTTAATGATATTTCAAAAGAAATGATTGATTCTCATCCACATAAGTAAAAAAGTTTGATACAATTTTGTTATTATTTCTTTGTTCTTTAACTTTTATAAATTTCGTAATGAATTTGTTTTATATTCTGATTTATTATTCTTTTACATTTTAAGGTTCATGATGGGATATGCATGCATGGAAGTTCTGTTCCTTTGCTTCAAAAGGTAGCTATTTGCATTTGAGTCAGGCTTGTAGTTCATCATCATGTGAGAAAAATTGGAGTGCTTTTGAAGTAGTGCAGATCAAGAAAAATAATAAATTCACTCCTGACATATTAGAAGATTTGGTTTATATAAAGATGAATTTTCTTATGAAAATCAAGTCAAAAGACATTGAGAAGTTTAGCAGGAGTCAGTTAATTTAGATAAACTTGCTGATATTCAAATAGATGAAGATGATTATGGAGTTGAAATGGAAGATGAAGAGGCCGCAAGAATGGAAGATGATCAGACATTGTTTGATAGAGAACTTGGAATTTGATCTGCACTTGATTCTGATTATATGAACACTCTAGTTTATAGTGGCACTCTAAGTCAACTATGTAATATCATTAATACTCCTTTCACACATGATTCAGACACAAGCACTATCTGATATGAACAATTGATGTTTTTTCTTCTTTATGGCATTGACTATATTTTATGGATTTCACTGCTTCTTTATGGCACGGACCATCTGATATGAATATTTTGACTTTCATGGATTATATGATGTATAATATTTTGATTTATTAAATGATTGTTCACATGCTTTTAATATCATTTTTTGGACAAATATATACTATTATTTGCTATGATAGATGTAAAAATGATTCCAAATTGAAAAGTTAGATGGATTTAAATGTTCATGGAAGCATGTGAGTTTAGAATTTAGTTGTGAACAACCAGTTTTAGAACCTTCCAAATACGAGTATAAACTCATATTTTTGCTCCCAGATTTTTATAGGGCAACCATATTAAACACATATAGTATTATTGTTGTACGTGTTTTATTGCTCCAAATTATTGAAAAAGTATTATTGGCGTATGGTCCATTCAGTTTCTGTACATATCCGTTTCCGTATTTTTACCATCCCCGAACTTACTAACTATGGACAAGACTAGCGTTTCACAATCATGTGCAGTGAGATGCAATCATATGCAACCAAACACAAGTTCCAATACCAATGTACAATAAAATACAAATGGAGATCTAGGTTATCTTGATGTAGGTTTCTACGTAGTGGAGATCTAATTGCCCTACATGTTGATCCACATGAACTCCGATGATGCAAGCTTTGCAGAAATCTTGCTAAGCTGTGAGAAGGTGATCCTTTACGATAATCCACTCTCCACATCTAAGGATAGCGATGGAGTCAGAGATCTGGCTAGCTAGGGTTACCCTAGTGGGTTTGTGCTGCCTATTGGGCGCTCCACTGGGACTTGGGTCAAACCCGATTTCTACTAACAATAACTAAGTTGAATGCTTTATTGTTATGTAAGGAACAATATATGAAATCGGTAGTTATGCTGTTTGTCAAGCTAGAGATAGTAAGTTGTCTATGATAATAGAAAACAATTTAGAGTTGTTTCTAATAGACTAATCTATTTTGTTTCATTTACACCAAGAAAAAAATTGTTAATATATGCTTCGATGTAACTTGTCACTAGCGAAATTTATTAATAAACTAAGCTAATGATCCAAAATTACATCACTAAGCTCCATTATTAGCTTGGAATATTAGAAAGGCACAAACCGTCATAATGAAGCTGCATGGTTCTGAATGGATTGATGATTAGATCGACAATATCACTCTTGTTGAATATGTATGTTCATCAAACCCAGTTTATTAATAAGATTGTTTATTTTCATTTATGCATGACATCTATTATAACAACTGTTGGGTACTGATTTTGCAGGATAGCATGCATGCAACATGCAATGTTGGAAGTTATTATGAAATAGAGTTTTGAGGGATTAATGAGTAGTTTAATAGGAACCATGAAAATTGTCAAGTAATATTGTCCTTTATGGAAAGTTGGAGGGGACAAATAGAAGAAACAAATAAGCTACTCCCACTTTATCATCTACTATCTATGCATACTAGTCAATCTATCATCTACTGGTTCAGTAATGGCTCCTACAACTCCAAAACTAGTAGTTCCCATTGACCTGACAAAGAAGCCATGGGAGCAGAAGGTACCTCTTCACAACCGTTATCACCCAGATATCCCCCCTGTTGCAGATGTTACAGAAGGTGAGGTGTTCAGAGTTGAGATGGTAGACTGTAGAGGAGGAGCCGTTGGAGACAATGACACTGCCCTTGATTTAAATGCCACAGATCTCTTTGCTGTAAGTATGAGATTTATTTATTTTTTCATATGAAGATTTTACAGTTGTTGTCAAAGCAACACACTGATGAAGTAGGCATAGCCTTGGGGAAAAAATTTATAAATGGAATAATTCACTTCCCCTTAGGGTTCACAAATACCCTCCTAGGTCATAGTATTTTCTAAAATACCCTTATAGATTCTATTTCTTTGGCTGTCACAGTGGCTGCAACTTGGGCAGCGGCTAAATTTCGTCCAACTTGGAGTTTGCTTTAGTTAGGAAAGGTTTTGGGAAAGACTGGTTGAGGAGATCCAAGACCCTTCAAATTCCGAAGTTACATGACACCCAAATTCAAACTAAACTAGAACTTTCTCCGTGACCTCTTAGTTCTCCTAATTTTAACTCTGCAGGCATATGTATCTGTGGGGGCTATTCAGTAGCTTGTGAAAGCTTCTGCTTTGGAGGGCTTATAAATGGCTAAGAAGTTGCCTTGTCTTTCCTAACCATAAAAAAAGAATTGGACATAGCCATCAGCATAGTTATGCAACTTGCATATCCAAATCCAAGATGGGTTAGTTAGAAGTTTATTATAGAAGAAACATTTTTTTTTTTTTTTTTGGTAAAAATTATAGAAAAGACATTTATGTAATTGTAAATTAGTAACCTATTATTTTTTTTTCCCCTTTGGGAAAAAGTAAATTACTAGTTACATTCAGACATACCCACTTTTTATTTTTTGGCTATGGAACATTCCCATCTAAGATCAACATAATTTAAAGTTCATAGACCAATCCTTCATGTTCCTAAGACATTAACTTCAATTGACACCAAAACCAATACATATATATCATAAAAACAATACGGCAAATATTAGATTTTTTTCCCCTGTTTACAGAACGAGTATCTTAGTAATCATGGCCCATTTCGAAACTGGTATAGGTGCACTATCTTAGCGGACCCATTCGAGTATTGGACAAAGAGGGCATGCCGGCTAAGCCAGGTGATCTTCTTGCAGTTGAAATCTGCAACTTGGGTCCTCTCCCTGGATCTGAATGGGGTTATACAGCATCGCATGATAGAGAACATGGGGGTAGTTTTCTGACTGATCATTTCCCTGATGCAACTAAAGCTATTTGGTATTTTGAAGGGATATATGCCTACTCACCTCAAATACCAGGTAATTTCTCTATCCTATTTTCTAGGGGTGAAATAAGGCCGAGTTGGGCTGGGTTTCATAAAAACCTAACCCAACCCTAGGTCATCAAAATTCAATTTAGGTCCAATCCAATCCTATTGGGTTCATATTCAGGCCCAACCCTGTCGGATTCGAATCAACCTCAGCCAGCCCTAATTAACCCTGTCAGGGCTGGCTTGGGTTGGGTTGATCCTGACTTCTGAAATGGTTGGATTTACCTTGATTCACATGTTCATGCCATTCGTATCTTGTAAATAAAAAAATAATAATAATAGAAAATGAAATATCAATATGAGCCCTAAATTTTAATATAAAAAATCATGGTTAAATTTCGGACCGGACTGAGGCCTAACCCAACCCCAACCCGCCCCTGACCTAGGATTGGGGTTTTCGTAAAAAGAAATTGGCTCAAGCCTTGTTCGAGCTCAGGCAAATCAAGCTGGGTTTGAGTGGGTTCGGATTGTCAGGGACAAACTTTCCCCCCTACTATTTTCTATTTCCCTTAAACATATGTAGTTGGCTTAAATAAAATCCCAAGTTTTATCTCCTCTTGGCAGGTGTGCGATTTCCTGGTTTACTTCATCCTGGAGTTATTGGCACTGCACCATCAATGGAACTCCTAAACATATGGAATGACAGGGAAAGAGAACTTGTAGAAAATGGTCATAAGTCTATGACATTGACTGAGGCCTTGCACCAACGACCATTTGCATTGTTGCCAACACCAGAAAGCTGTTTTCTTGGAAAGGTATGATTTACTGGGTATAAAGGCAAATGCTTATACTTCAAGCTGTTTAATCTGACAAAAATATTCATCAATTCGTTAGAGCTGAGGTCCCATTATTATTCTCCCTAAGTTGTCTATCCATGTGTAAAGCCAGGTATGCTGAAGCTATATGTGACAGGGACTGTTAGGATGTTGTCGATGTCAGTCTGAGGTCCCTCTGTTATCCTCCACCTATTGCCTTCGGGTTTTGAGTTGGGCCCTCAACACATCTAGTTAGACATGTCTGGTTTCTGATGGATTCATTAATATCATATGGGGAAATAAGAAACATTTCTAACTGTTAGAAGCCATATGCAGATTGAAGAGGGAACACCTGAATGGGAAAGAATTGCAAGGGAGGGTGCAAGGACAGTTCCTGGAAGAGAAAATGGAGGAAATTGTGATATCAAGAATCTCAGCACAGGTTCAAAAATATACCTTCCAGTATTTGTTGATGGAGCAAATCTTAGCACGGGTGACATGCATTTCTCTCAGGGTGATGGTGAAGTTTCATTCTGTGGAGCAATAGAGATTAATGGATTTCTAGAGCTCAAGTACTTGCCTGATCACTCAAATTCTGTATTTATATGGTGAACCATTTATTTAATGGAAATGAGTATGTAGCTCAGTGGTGCCAGCCTTTTGGCGCAAGACCAAGAAGGTCTCGTGGTCGACTCTCTGTTCCGTCCCACCTGTATTTATATATATCCCCCTCCTCCCCACCCCTGCCTATGGCCTGGCATCCAGCCGGTTGGGTTATCCAAATACCACCAGAAGCTTTTCCCATGCATTAATCTTCATGACTTGTTTTGTGAGTGCGGATCAGGTTCTCGGAGAAGAACTATTCTCGTACGGGTTGATTCATATAGATGGAATTCACCACAGTTGATTGTTGGGTAGATTCCATTTATGCTGATCAGTTCCATACGAGAATGGATCTCGAACAAAGACTTGATCCGCTCTCTATTTTTGCTCAATGTAGTTATTGGATGCTGTATATAAAAACTGTGCATCTACTTCCCTTTCTATTTTCAGGGCCGATCAATGATAAAATTGTTTTTGGTAACAGATGTGAAATCATAAGGAATGGAATGGGAGAGTACCTCACACCGATGGGTCCAACTCCTCTACACGTAAGCCCAATCTTTGAGATTGGCCCGATTGAACCAAGATTCTCAGAATGGTTGGTATTTGAAGGTATCAGTGTAGATGAGAGTGGAAGGCAACATTATCTTGATGCAAGTATTGCATTCAAGCGTGCAGTACTCAATGCCATTGACTATATATCTAAATTCGGATACTCTAAAGAACAGGTCTATCTTTTGCTATCAGCTTGCCCTTGCGAAGCAAGAATTTCAGGAATAGTTGATGCTCCCAATGCATGTGTAACTCTTGCAGTTCCAACAGCTATATTTGACCAGGTAGCTAAGTTTTTCCACTTGGTAAAATTTCTTGCTATGTTAAACAAGGATAATGCGTATTCAGTTCTCGGTGTGGGAATGGTGAAATCGAAATTGAACCAATAAGAAAATTTCGATCTTGGTTTGATTTTGATTTTTAGGCGATTTGGTTTCAGTTTAATTCGGTTTCTTGTGTCGGTTTGTAATCGAGTTGGTATAGGTTTTTTGATCGATTTGGGTTTGATTTTTCATACAAAACTGTGCAAATTTTGATTTTTTTTTTTGGCTATTTTTTTCGGTTACTTGTTGGTTTTTGAATCGATTTTGGTTTGGTTTCGAGTCCAATCAATTTCCGATGCAATTTGAATTGATAAGGGGTTACAATATGTCAAACTGAAACCGGTCCAATAAGTATTCAGTTCGATTTGATCCAAGTTCAATCGACTCGATTTAGGGCAGTTTTCCTGGTTAAGTTTTGATATTGACACCCCTAGGTCAATCTTCTACAGCCTTATTCAATTTTCAAAAACATAGCTTGGCATTGTTGCAATGTGGTGCAAGTCTCTCTTTTTGTATTCGAAATATAGGAAACCATAGTTTCCTCAAAAAGGAACCCATGGTTTCCTCAAATCCAGAGCTTCAATGTGTGGTGAAACAAGAAACAGGGCCGTTGAGGCTTTCAAACCCCAACCCCCCACACCACCCCCCCACCCCCCCAAAAAAAAAAAAAAAAAAAAAAAAAAACCCCAAAACCCACATAAAATAAGTTTGTACATTGGATGATTTAGGTTGTCCAATTGGTGCAATTTAGTGCAGTTTTAGTGTTTTTTTTTTTGGCTGAAATTTAGTGCAGTTGCCCATCCATAGGAATGCTTGACATTTGAATGTTCCATATTGTTAAGCATGTAACATAATCCATGCTGGAACCTTCATATTTTAGGTTTCTTGTAAGTGCCTCAATATTTGAGCCATGCTTTTATTTTTTTTGAAGAAGAAAGTTCCCTGTCAAGGAGCGTGGCTCTCGTGCCTGCACTTTTGTGTTTGTCCCTCTCCTTCTCCTTATAAAATGACCTCCTTATTCCCATAAATTAAACCAAAAAAGAGGTTCTGATTAATTCTCACGCAGCTATAGGAGTCACTCGAACACATACATCGTTTTTAATTGATTACTTGGTGGTGTGCAGGATATACGCCCGAAAGCTGGAGTGGGACCCAGGGTGATGAGGAAACCAGATGTTATGAAATGCCCTTATAATGGAAAGTTTCCCATGACAAAGAACACCAGTGCCAGTACTTCATCGTAATCAGAGGAACCAAGACCTGGAAGAAGTCTTATTTTTAGACAGAACCTATGTCTGCAGAGGAGGATTTGCAGCATCCTAGAAAACATAAAATAAGAGATAGGAAAAGCAATACTTGTGCGCCATCATTCACTCATATGGTAATTAAATAAAATATTGTAATCCTTTCAAAAAATAAAATCAAATCAAATCAAATATCATATGGTGATTTAATGTAGTAACTTTTAATACTGTAAATGATGATCATGGAAAGCCAAACAGAACATTTTACTTTTTCTTTCCTCATTTATGAATGTTCAGTTGTTGCTTCCTTTTATGAACAAAATTTAGTTCTTCATCATTCAGAGGTCAATACTAGTATAATGTCATATAATTCCAGATCATTCACACCACCATATTGTTAGGAAAAAAAATTTTATATTATTTATTTTCAGGACGAAAAGAATTTTATATTATTTATTTTTTTAATAAATTTGATCTTATTTTTTATGATAAAATTGGTTTTGGTTTAGTTGCTGATTCCCAACAGGAGACCCATTACTTAGTTGGATATTACTAAAATACTAACTAATAGGGGATTCTTATTGGCCAAAAAGATATAAGATTGGCTAACCAAAACAACGTGGAATATACGAGAGAACAGTTCTCACCCTCTTCTACAAAACGCCTCTCCCATCTCCCTCTCTCTCTCATAATCTTTGGGTGATTGAGTATGATAATCAGGGTTTTTATGAAAACCCTAACTATTGTGGAGGAGATTGGATCCAAGGGAACGCAAAGTTGTACATGTGGGGAAGGACTCAATGTGAAAGAGTTAAGATCGCGTGGAGACTCTGCACTTGTGGAGTTTCAGGTAACGATCGAAACCCTCGTATTGATTATTTATTGAATGACTGATCCCTACAAGAAGGACGATCCGAATTGCTTATGCGGATACCATCTTTCACTTACACTCCCCAGTGCAAGTCAACATACTTATACCACCATGTGATAAACTAATTAGGAAGGCAAAAGTTTTCCTTCATCCGTAGAGAAGGAAGAATCCTCTCACCACTAGTGATTTGACTCCTATATCATCATAAACTCCCACTTCTATTCTGTGATGACGAGATTGCCCCTTCACTGTGTGTGAAGTAATACTCGGTCCAGTTAGAAATTACATTTCCTTGACAAAGTTAGAAACAGCTGAAAATATTCAATATGGATCCAAGATGTTT